>NW_018405306.1:426890-428561 GCF_002113885.1 Mizuhopecten yessoensis
TTAATACATACATGCATGTACATTGACAGTGAAACCTCGATATAATGTCACTATATATTTACACAGAAAAGCCTCGATAAATTATTGCTTGTGAATAATACATGCATGTACATTGACAGTGAAACCTCAATATAATGTCACTATATATTTATACAGAAAAGTCTCGATAAATTATTGCTTGTTAATACATACATGCATGTACATTGACAGTGAAGCCTCGATATAATGTCTTAGTTAAGAGATATCTATATAGTCAACCCTCGATATAATACAGAAAAGCCTCGATAAATTATTGCTTGTTAATACATACATGCATGTACATTGACAGTGAAACCTCGATATAATGTCTTAGTTAAGAGATATCTATATAGTCAACCCTCGATATAATGTCTTAGTTCAGATATATATATATATATATATATATATATATATATATATACAACCCTCGATAAAATGTCTTAGTTAATGTATTTATAAAGGAAACATCGATACATTGTCCCTTATTAATATATCCACAGTGAACCTCCGATTTAACGTCTATTTTTTTCATTTATATGCAATAAACATCGATATAATGCCCTTTGCTAATATATATAAAGTAAAACCTTGATATAACGTCCATTCTTCATTTATATACAATAAACTAAGATATAATGTCCTTTAAATTTGACAAAACCCATATTGGTTTACTGAATAAATTATTTCTCTCCAAGTGGTCCATTATTCTTGTTCTTATAATTTTTTCATGATTTTACTTATTTCACTGGTGAGACGTTTTGTCGCCCTTTTTGTGAATTGCTGTTATCTGTCACTCTTTCCAGCCATCCGGGAGGTCGCTTTCAAGCGAACTGTTGAAATTATCACACAAATGATTTTTGATTATATCTGCGGATTCCTATAATACTTTAGGATGAATGTTTCCCGGTCCGTATATGTTATAAAGTATATAAGATATATCATATACTACATAAGATATTTCATATACCATATAAGATATCTCACATAGTTTTATGAAATTCGAGATTGACATAGATTGTTCCTTGGACAGAAATGTTAATTTGGTTTACCCGAACTCACATTATACTTTTAGTTTTAATATTTCAAGTGGAAGATTATTGGCGAAAGCTATCTTTTTATAAAGATAGCAAATAGTATATACTTTATCTTATTTCAATAGCAATAGTTTTGCTTATTTAACTCTTTCGGCGCCATAGTCGACTTTTATCGACGGGCGATAGGAGCGCCAAACTCGACTATAGTCGACGTTTTGCATTACCTATTTAATAGCACCTAATTATGAAATCCAAGATGGCCGCCACGGTCACTTGACCTTGAACGACATTTGATGACGACTGAGAGGTAAAGCTTAATCTCAACTGTAATTCCGACAAATGTGATGTACCTACACTAACAAAAAAATCTACTTTAACAAAATAGAAAACTTCAAAGTGGTAGGTGAAAGTCATTCATTTAGTTATAAATATTTGACACCGAGTATTATACTTCCTTGTATTTATTAATTTATTGTAAAATAAAAGCTTTGACCAATAATAATGTTTATTGAACTATTTGATACATCTACAAGAGTACATATACATCTACAAGAATACATATACACCTGCAGTGGCGGATCCAGAGTTTTATTTGGGGGCTTCAGGAACACCCCCCCCC
>NW_018405306.1:429187-652453 GCF_002113885.1 Mizuhopecten yessoensis
CCCTCTCTCTCTCTCTTCAACCCCCTCCACAACCCCGACCCCTTTCTGGATCAATTTAATTATTAATAATGCTGACTATTCAATTAAAGTACAAGAAGAAAAGAAGTGACAGATGTCTTACAATGATAAACGTTCAATTATAATTAAGTATTTCAGATAGGCCGACATACACTGCCACATCACAGGGGCAAGGTACAGACCAACCCACCACCCAGCTTGGTACTATTACGGAATTAGATTAGATATCTAAGTCAGTAATACTATATTATCATATAGGGGTCGGGGGTTGGTGTGTGCCTTGCCCCTGTGGCACACACACACACACACACACACACACACACACACACATCTTCGCTAGCCAAGGGTTGATCCGGTACGATCTACCTACTCACCTTCGCTAGCGAAGATGACACCCATATATATATATATATATATATACTTAGAACTCTCGCACTCTTACCCAGCACCATTCATTGTGACGCGATTCAACAATGAAAACAGTAACATTTAACTGGAATAGCCTTATATCTGGAATGGATAAATCATAACATAAAAAGAATTAAAATATAATGGAAGGTTATTTTTTTTCTAAATTTGAACTATGAAATTTACGGGAAAATGAAATTCCCCGGAAAACTCGAATTTCCAGTGGGCTGAAATTCATACGAAAGTCTAGTTAACTTGACAAAATATAGATTAATTCTATTTATAATAACCAACCTATATCTAGCTGCATTGATTTAGTTTTTTGGGACGTGGTGTAAAACAAATGGTTTATAAATAGATTATCTGATGGTCTAGGTTGACAGGGTTATTACATGTTTACAGCCGAGCCACAAAGACGGCCATAATAAAAACTAACAGACGGCGCTCTGTGGTCGAGCGTGAGTCATTGGTTTGTTTATTTTGAGATTGTAAAAATTTAAATATTTGTCTAGTTCATAATATAAACAATATAAATACAGTGTAATTAAAGTACTGTCGATTCCGGCCCTATCTAAGTTATATCTCGGATCATGAACCTGTTTATATTAGTATAAGTTAGCTCCCTTGCCAAACTATTTTTGGATAACATAAAGCATATATTTTAATGTTTTAACAGATCGATAGTCTATATAATTTGGTTTATGTATTTTAAGTACTATATTTATAGGAAAACGACTTTATTATGTCTGATCTTATTGCCATATAAATGAAAAGAAATAAGTATTTACACATGCAAAACCATATAATTTATTAGGGAAAAAAGATATATTAAAAGTTACACGGTCAGGAAATACCAAGTTTCATAAAAATCCAGTTTCTGGGAGATGCAGTGTTCTACGGGACACTGTCTTAACAAAGTCGAAAATATGGTACATGAACCACAGCAGATATCTTCTATAGAATGTGAGGCATCTGATAAGTACTAAACATCGTTGTCACATAGACGTGTCATTTAACTGATGTAGCTATATTATAACCAACTTTTTTTAAACAGTTTTATTCATACCAAACACATTTTATTCAGCAACATTATTGCAAACAAATTCAAAAAATTTCACCTTTCCAGGTTCTGCGGTCTATCTTTTTTCCCGTTTTGTAACTTAAACTTTTAACATGAACTAGTCCGTCTTGTAATTGAAAGACAAATGGCAATTGTGAAACACATTTCTGGCCATATTAGAAATATCAGCAAATGGATACCTTGTACTTTTCTGTCACATAAGTAGGCTTAGTATTATCATTTTTACATTTAGCGCTCTCAATTTATACCATTTTCTCCTTCCAATGGGATCCGGGAAGCGGCTTTTAACGGGTATTTACCTCTCATCTTTGATCGCCGATAGTAAAAAAGGGTCACATTCCGAAATCGGCAGGAGTTTGGTCTTCTATCACAGTTTCAGTGAGGTTTTTGTTCACTTTCAATGCGAGTCATCAATTGCAACTGAGACAAATGAATACCGTCCAGGTCGTCAAAGTCATCGTGTGCCAAACATGGCCTTAAGTTTGAGACCAAGTCCGACATGACCAATTTTTTCTCTTTAAATTGTTATGAGACACTTTATGCGACAAGTCAGTTAGATCATAGTCCTCGCAATATGTCAGTTATCGTACTCGAGGGGCGGAGCTTACAATAAATGACATATGACTCGGTTCCTATGATTCAACAGTACATTGAATTAATGAATGTAAACGTCATTCGGAAATTCAGAGAAAGCACATTTGTAATGTTGTGTTTACGCTCACTTTTGCTCTCTGCACCCCTGGAATGGATGTTCTCAATTCCCCCCACCTTTTAGAGAACAAAGAAAAGTGTTGATATATATATTTAAAAAATACTTATCCCACAGGTAACTTACCTGTGAGAAAGTTACCTGTTGGACTTGTAGCTTTTCTGTGTATGTGAGGTTAGGTAATTTTTGATTTTGGGGGGAAAGAAATTGATATGATAATATCATAAACACTTAATTGTCTGTTTGGAATGTGTCATAGCAAACTTAAAGGCACGAAGATAGCTGTTTGATTGGTTTCTAGTAAAAAAAACCTGACCAATCGCTAGGCTGATACCTGTCTTTTGAAGATTACAAGGAGCGACACCCGACTTCAAAGTTAGTCAACTTTTATTGTTATGTGGACGCGAGATTCTTTTGATGTACACCAAAGGATCGAACAAGTCTTCTCGTCTCATCAACAAGGTGGCGCACACCGAGCCTTCAATTTGCTATGACATATTCCAGGGGTGCAGCGAGCGAAAGTGAGCATTACCCCTTGAGTATTGAGTATATGCTTTTGTCACGTACACACACATAGTAGCATCCCGAAGATCAATCCGGGAAGGCTGTATACACTTTTCAGCAATAGAAGATGTAAAAAAGAAGCGAAAAGATATTTGCAAAATATGATAGAAATATCTAAATAAATAAATAAGTAGTGATAACAATTAAATAAAATCATTATAGAGATAATTCAGCTACAGCAATCAACTGGTTGAAGTATAATGAGGTGTTTGCAACATATTACCACGTGATAGGAATACGTAGTCTTGAGAACATATAGGTGTCTGAAAAGTAACAAGTAACACACTGTTATTACTCTGTGAATCCGGCAACCGGAACTTCCAGTTGTGGTTACGCCCAGTAAAACGCCTGTAGACTTTAGACAGATAATTGATTCGTGGTAGAGGAAAAAACCTCATACTTTGAAGCCCATGTGCGCATGTTTATGTGTAATACTTGGAATATATTGTTTACGTCGCAATGCAATCATAACACAATTTCCGGGTTGTGTGTATTTTCGGGAGAAATTTACATCATTGTGTATACAAACTTTCCACGGCTACTGAGGAGTCCAGCTGTATATCATCCCAGACACACTAAGAGTATAGAGTGTCCGTATTTAAGTAAGTCATTAATTAAAAAACAAGCCAATTGGATAATTGGTATTGAACTATCCTTAAAAAGATTTCGTTTTCGGAGTTTTGACTTTCATCAAAATTGTGTAAATTGTTAATTCTCTTAATGTGATTGATATGTGAAGAATATAAACATACTGTATTATTTACAGGTTTTCTAAGGACGAGATGAAATCGGACATTTTTAGTCCTGGACCACTACCTCAGATTCGCCTACTGGATATGCTTGCTGTCCTGTTTATGGTGAGGTTTTTTTTATTGCTATTACTATATGTCTTCCGACTCATCAGTATCTTTTGAACGAAGTAGTGATGTTTGTTTGTTCGAGTGTTAAAGTCAACACAACAGCCAAGATCACATAAAGACGAGTACCTAGGGAGACACTGTTGACATAAGAGAATAGGGAAGTGAGAGATGAGAAAATACGTAGATCTTAAGTGATGAGTTAGAAGCAGCAGATCAATCTTCTTCAATATCTTCTAAGCAGGAGACAATGAAGAAAACCACGATTCAACAAGGGGGCCCACATTACCCGGCTTTTACGACATACAGTTGAATACTGTAGGTTAGTCTGAATTATTCTGACGTTTTAACGACTTTTTTTCATATCGGTCTGTCGTCGATTAACCGACGACAGACCGATATGAAAAAAGTCGATAAAACGTCAGAATAATTCGGACTAACTGTAGGTCTATTCTCTCGGTACCATTCTCTCACCATACATGCACAGTACAAGAAACAGTGCGTAAATGTATACGCGTACACTATTGATATATATCTATATATGCATATTATTTTTCAAAGTATTAAAAGTAATCCGTTTGTTTAAAGCTAACCCGTTTTTTTTTTTTAGTTATAGTCCGTAAATTCTGAATGCTCTATTTCCTGGAAATAATGTCCATAGCCTTTTAGCCTTTTAGAAATAGATGTCAAGGGTAATTACTGTATTAGCATACTTTTAATTTAACAATAGAGATTTAGACTATCAATAGATATAGATTTAATTAAACTGAATGCTATTTCTATTTGATAAGTCACATGCATATTTTAATATCATTGCTAAATAAAATGAATACGTTTTAGTGAAGGCGTAATTAAACTAACAGTTTCTTAGTTAGATGGATCACGTGATCCTCTAAGGAAGCGTGTTTGTATGTACCTCGGATCAAACCATTCATTAGTGAGTGTTGTACTTTATATAAATAACGATCATTCTTTAATGTGTGCGTTGATATTTGCATTTATGTTTGTATTATGAAATCAGTTGAGACGTAAACAAATGAATAGAGAAATATATAGTATATTATTGGTCATGTCAATTCACAAAAATATAAACTTTTATTCAGTGTACAACAACTATGGAACAAGCTCTACAAAAATAACTTATTCACTATTGTTGGCCCAGATGTTAATGCGCAGAGCGGGTCTTAATGTCAGAGGAAACCAAAGTAGCCGGAGAAACCCACGTGGTCGGGCAGGTGGCCCCCTACCTTTTCACGCCCAATCCGGGAATCGAACCCCGGCCGCCTTGATGAAAGGCAAGTGCGTAATCCACTGTGCCACCCGACCACACTAACAAAACGTTAACAAATTCCCTAAACTTATTAATCAACTAGAACATTAAACTTAAATAAAAATGAATTTAAACATGTAAAAAAACCACCATGTTTAATTAATGTTAAAAAATCACTCACTTAACATTACACAGTGTATAAATGACTCAAGTAGTAAATGGGCTGAAAACAATACAATACAGGACTTATAATTTACAAAGCATGCGACTTGATGGAAATTTTGATTAATTAAAAAATCCCCACAAGTAGAAACCTGGTTAGGATATCCAACCTTTTCTACTTATTTTGATCCGGAAGTTGACAGCTGTTGGTTCTTGATACTGTACAACACGGGTAAATTATGATATACATATATAATGCGCACAACTACCTTGTTAGATTTGCTTTTGGCATGTAAAAGTCACGTGTTCAATATCAAGGTATTGGTCATCCTCGATATTGTGGAGATTACGACCACTTACGTTCTCTGTACCTCATGTAATGGCGATATCGAATGCACGGTGTCAGCTATTTGATCGACTTCAGGAGCGACACCCGACTTCAAAACCAGTCAATTTTACCGTTACGCTACCGCGCAGTTTTTTTTATGTACATTTAAAGTGTCAAATTAGTCTAGCTTGTCTTATCCCCCAGGTGGCGCGTTCCATGCCTTCGATTTTATCATGGTATATCCAGGGTTGAAGATACTGTTATCCCTAGGTTTTCGAGAATGGGTTTTAGCACAATTCAGTTTTATTCTCTTTACAATATATGCAAAGAACAGTGAAGCATACTTACAGCATAATATACAATAAAGTTTTTCATTAGTCATACAATCACAATCTTATCAATATTATTAATGCCATTCATAGGGTACATATTGTTTAATCAAAACATTATAAGAAATGCAGAGATCTTTTCAATGTACGTATTTGGAGTTCATTAGTTCGTTAATCTTAATAATATTAGGTCTTACATGTTAATATTTGTTTAAAATATTCTTTCTGAATTAAATGAATTACTGACATTCAAGTAGGTAATGTCATTTGCTTGGGGTTTCAATGTATGCAAATTCTATTTTTGCGGACGTCGCTTTTTTGTGACATTCAAAGGACATGTATCAGTCTGGCGATCGGTCCGTTTTTTTCTATCGGATACCAATAAAAAAAAACAACAATCTATGTGCCTTCAATGTTGCTTTGACATATCCTAGAGGTTCATCGAGCGTAAGTGAGCGCAACCGCTGGAGTATCGAGGATGCTCTTGAACTTCGAGGATGATACTGCCCTTTACAACGTCGTCTCAAATATTCAATTTGCCGCTAGCTCGCTGTGAGGACGTAGGCGGTGGGCGTTTAATCAGACATTAAACAATAAGATAGCACATACATATACCAAGTAAAGGATATTTCTAACATATATTTTTAGCTACGGTCACTTTCGCTCTCTGCACCCCTGGAATATGTCATACAATGTAACAAATTGAAGGCACGAATATAGCTGTTTGATTGGTCTCGGGTAAAAAAAAATCTTGACCAAGCGCAAGGCTGATATCTTTTGAACATAGCCCGTCAATTGTTACCGTTACGTGACCGTCAGCTTCTTTTGATGTACATCAAAGAGTATTCCTGTCTTATCAACACAGAGGTTCACACCGAGCCTTCAATTTTGCAATGACATATCAAGGGGTGCAGCGAACGGAAGTGAGCGTAACCCCTGGAGTATAGAGGATGTATAAACCAAGATTTCGAACTTTTCGAACTGCAGTCAGTAGTAAGTCAGTAGTTTGTCAGTACTTAGTCAGTAGTTTGTCAGTTGAGGGTTAGAAGTTTGTCAGTAGTTTGTCAGTAGTTTGTCAGTATTTTGTCAGTAGTTTGTCAGTTGTTTGTCCGTACTTAGTCAGTGGTTTGTCAGTAATAAGTCAGTAGTTTGTCAGTATTAAGTCAGTAGTTTGTCAGTAATAAGTCAGTAGTTTGTCAGTAGTTTGTCAGTAGTTTGTCAGTTGTTTGTCAGTAGTTTGTCAGGAATTAGTCAGTATTTAGTCAGTAGTTTGTCAGTAATAAGTCAGTAGTTTGTTAGTTTGTCAGTAGTTTGTCAGGAATTAGTCAGTATTTAGTCAGCAGTTTGTCAGTACTTAGTCAGTAGTTTGTTAGTTGAGGGTTAGAAGTTTGTCAGTAGTTTGTCAGTAGTTTGTCAGTAGTTTGTCCGTACTTAGTCAGTGGTTTGTCAGTAGTAAGTCAGTAGTTTGTCAGTAGTTAGTCAGTAGTTTGTCAGTACTTAGTCAGTAGTTTGTCAGTAATAAGTCAGTAGTTTGTCAGTAAGAAGTCAGTAGTTTGTCAGTAGTTTGTCAGTAGTTTGTCAGTAGTTAGTCAGTAGTTTGTCAGTAGTTTGTTAGTAGTTTGTCAGTAGTTTGTTAGTTGTTTGTCAGTTGTTTGTCAGTAGTTTGTTAGTTTGTCAGTAGTTTGTCAGGAATTAGTCAGTATTTAGTCAGTAGTTTGTCAGTAATAAGTCAGTAGTTTGTCAGTAGTAAGTCAGTAGTTTGTCAGTAGTTTGTCAGTTGTTTGTCAGGAATAAGTCAGTATTTAGTCAGTAGTTTGTTAGTTTGTCAGGAATTAGTCAGTATTTAGTCAGTAGTTTGTCAGTAATAAGTCAGTAGTTTGTCAGTAGTAAGTCAATAGTTTGTCAGTAGTAAGTCAGTAGCTTGTCAGTAGTTTGTTAGTAGTTTGTCAGTAGTTTGTCAGTTGTTTGTCAGTAGTTTGTTAGTTTGTCAGTATTTAGTCAGTAGTTTGTCAGTAATAAGTCAGTAGTTTGTCAGAAGTAAGTCAGTAGTTTGTCAGTAGTAAGTCAGTAGTTTGTCAGTAGTTTGTTAGTAGTTTGTCAGTAGTTTGTCAGTTGTTTGTCAGTACTGAGTCAGTAGTTTGTCAGTAATAAGTCAGTAGTTTGTTAGTTTGTCAGTAGTTTGTCAGTAGTTTGTTAGAAATTAGTCAGTATTTAGTCAGTAGTTTGTCAGTAGTAAGACAGTAGTTTGTCAGTAGTATGTCAATAGTTTGTCAGTAGTATGTCAATAGTTTGTCAGTAGTAAGTCAGTAGTTTGTCAGTAGCCAGTCAGTAGTTTGTCAGTAGTAAGTCAGTAGTTTGTCAGTAGTAAGTCAGTAGTTTGTCAGTAGTTTGTCAGTAGTTAGTCAGTAGTTTGTCAGTAGTTTGGTAGTAGTTTTTCAGTAGTTTGTCAGTACTTAGTCAGTAGTTTGTCAGTACTTACAACGTAGTCAGTAGTTTAAAAAAAATCCTGTACAGGTACCCAATGCGGACTAAGCAATGGTTTAAAGTACTTCACTATATTCAGACTCCGGTGTATCCATTGGTCAATTATTTCTTCAAAAGTTTTAATTTTATCTGCATTTAGATTTTCAAAAAAATCCTTTATTTTTCTTTCACCCCATTGCTTAATTCTTTAGAGTAAGTTACCTGTTTTGGATAAAGTTGCGACAAAATGGTATATTAATAAATACTCAGTTTTTTTCCGACTTCTTTATGAATATCTAGTGCATAATAAATAGACTTGCACAAGTCAGTATGTCCACGGACTAAACTTTGATATCATTCCTTTGCAGTGTATGCCAAACCACACGATACGCCAATTTCCTACTTTAGTTGTAGAAAATTCACAAAATCTCACTAAAAGATGGTTTATTTCTATTGTTAAAATGACATAATATCCTTTCCCTGCTTAATTATATGTTGATACAACAAGTTGTAGGCCTCCTGAGCACGGGTTTTACTGGATCACGACGCAGTATTTTTACATGATTTATTTCTTGCCTTTTTGTATTGATGTCAGTTTATGTGCATACTGATATGACGTTTTGGTGTAATGTGAATTGAAGGTAATGCGAGATAATGTGAGTAATCTGAGGAAATGATTCATTTGGATGTTTCCAAATGCTAAGAATTTCAGAATATTATATGAAAGTTACATCGGATTTTCTGCGTGCAGTGAATGTTTGTTTCTAGTGTTTCCGGAAACGTGTTGACATGAGACAGGAAGGGCATAAGATACGATACATGTATGAGAGATGTGTTTAAAACACACACAACCAACCCTCACCATCACTCACGCACTCACACACCCACACCCACCCCATCCCACCCCATCCCCAACCCAAAATTACATATCGACAGATTCTACCCCACCCCACCACATAGATATAAGTATGGCACTGTTATAGTTACATAACAGAGGCTTTCACGTCACAATTGGTATTGGTCATCTACTACACTGTATACATGTAGGTAGATGACTATCGGAGAGTTTGTATTGCACTGGTAGAAGATGACCATTGGTCAGTTACTTTTTCATTGGTTGATGACCTTCGGTTGGTTTCTCCATGTATACGTAGAAGCATACTGGACATCCTAATTTATTTACAAATAGTAAGTTACTTGATAAATTGTTCACAAACAAATGCTACTTTAAGTATTAGATTAGATTCTATTAGATATTAGCCAGGTGGCATACACGAGTAATTAGCGTCTGATAAGGCAGCTTCAACGAACTCCTTAAAAATTGTTTCGATTAACGTATATGCTAATTGTATTGCTTGTATAAATTGCACATCTAGGTATCGTAAAGCGTTATAAAGTGGCTAATTCTAGCTAGATAGGGCGCCATATCAAATTTTGTGTATCATTAAGAAGATTTTTTTAACTTGTTACAGATCTGTGGTATGGCCACTAGGACTTTAAGTAAAACCTGTCTTCCAGTAAATTGTTCTCCAGGTAAGTACATATATATATAGTTCCTTGTATGTTTTCTTACAATCAAACGTAGCCGAAGGACAAGCGGTCTTTTCAGATGCTATGTGTTAAAAGACCAGGGCCAGTATTCATTAAACCATTATCATGCTCAGACTCAAATTCTGTGCTCAAGCCAAATTTCTTGTTCCGGTGATAAATGAATGAAAATCTATATTTTCTCAATGATTTAGAAGAATTTCAGGGAGAATTAAAGCCGAATACCGTTTTCAATATTTACAATTGACATTTGGCTGTTTCACAAGAATTAAGCGAGTTGCAAGAAAGTTAGTTTGAGCACAGAATTCATGCTTGACCATGAGAATGGTTTCATTAATCCAGTGGATCCAGTTTAAAAACCCTCAGTTAAGTTTTTTTTATGTTTACTGAACCTAAGATAAGACAACGCTTTTAAAAACCTCTCAAAGGGGATCTCTAAATACATATTTGAATGTACGAAGATATTATAAAGGTTGTAACATGTCTATAGTACATGTATTTATTATGGGTGGGATTGGGTTATACTGAAATAGTATATTATATTAATTGTAAGGAGAGCAGAGCAATTCTGCTAAGGGTGTAGAATTACGGTCAGAACGGAGGCTTTGCCGATGTCCTTAGCTGACATTCTACATTCAAGGGTAGCATTTCCCCTACCCCACACAGCTACTGAAAGACTGAGTCCTTTTCTCTAACATTTCATCCGGGAATCAGGTAAAAATCATCAAAAATTGCGAATGCAGAATTTTTTCTTGATACCATAACGTTTATCAAGAACATTGTTTCGCACGTGGTGGCCTCTCGATTTTATCCACGTGCTCGCTATGAGAAAGTTGTTTTCACGACAAACCCTGAAAACAATCTATAATTACAATGTAACAAGACTTTTTTGATCAAATTCTGCATATAATTGGATAATTATTCGGTGATTTTATTTGGAATATTGGTATTGTTAAATATTAAAGTTATTGAGATATTTATTGTTGATATCCGTAAAAATTATTTTTTTTGTGAATCAACTGATTATGGTTAAGTTTAGAAGAAACGAACAATAATAGATCTAACACAAGCCCTGGATAATTTCCCTGTGTGCTTTTTTCGGACGTAAATTCCTCAACAATGCATTTTGAAGTTAACAAAATATATTGTGTTGTTTAATTTTGCTACTGATGGTATACTAAGGAATGTGTAAAAAACTATTTACTGCATGGTAATTTCTATCACATAATTTGCAGACAAAATCATTTTCCAATTTCGCAATATTTGGGGAAATGTTTTAGAAGAATTATTTCCTTAAAATTCAAACATCTCAAAAAATAGCTCGGGAACCCCTTTAAGAAAATGGCGGAACGTGAAAGACTCGTCAGCGTATATGTATGCGTTCAATATGCAGTAGCGTTAACTTAACCGAATTTCACATGTTTCGTCTTTGCACAGGTTTTCAGATTATTTCCTGTGACCTGGATGGAGAGCGTGATAAATGTGAACTCTGTCCACAGAATAAAGTACAGCTTTACAATATATCCTCAAGGGGTGATAAAGTATTTCACAGTTGTTTCAGCGCTTACCCTGACAAATGTAAAAAGAAAGGTGAGTTTTCATCAAAGTTCCTTTTGTCTATTAATTGAATGTCTTTTAAAGTCTAGCCATGTGTCATCTGGGCCCGTATTCAGCAAACCGTCTCATGCTTCAGCACGATTTCACTGTAACGAGCTGCTGTAATTATGTGACACGGTCAAAATATTGAGTGTAAACAATGACAGCGATATTCGGTTTTAAGTGTTTCAAGACTTTATCCAAATTGTTAACAAAATTTGTATTGTCATTAATGTATAACCGGAACCGGAAATTGAGTTCGAACACAGAATACTCTTTCATGAATCGTCAAATATTAAGGCGATAATCTGCTTAAATGTACTTTTCTATCTAAAAGTTAACTTTTTTTATTTCGAGGTTTTTAAAAAAACACAGAGAACCATGAGAAACAGCAGCTATATACAATTAAACTAATACGACAATGATGATAAGTTCTACAGGATCGCTTTGTGGGATCGTACCTATCAACAGGAAGTCCTCTACATATATATCAAAATGCAATCAGACAAATATACATGTACAGTGTTGATATACAACAGAATATAAAATGTGTACAGAAGAATTAAAAAAAAAAAAAGTATTTTTTTATATAAAGGAACTGTTAACAGCAGTAATTACATATACACATGTATATACTTTTTTGGACATTTTAAGTGACTTGGACATTTTTTTTTATATATATTAGGGTAGAGCGTTTTATATAATTGCGCCCGAATAAAAAAAAAAGTTCTATTCAAACAGTTCGGAATAAGGATGACAAATGAGCAAATAATTGGCAGAAGATAATCGAGAATTGTGTTTTTTATTTTACATAATTCGAACTTCCATGTGAGAAAATTCAGAGTGACATGAAAGAGCATTCTGAAGTTGTACTCGAATTGTAATAGGCAAAGCGTTCTTACAACACTTCTTTAGAAGACTTGTTTCGATAATCAAGAATTATTTATTGAATTTTATTCAGACTTTCGTTTTCTGTTTCGAAAGTGATTCACAAGATAAAAATGCTGTGAATTTTGCTTAGTTTAAAAGAAAAAGGCCAGGTATTTCTTTTACTTAAATATTTTAAATCGAAACAAATTAAACTTCCTATTTGCCATTGCTAAATTCAAGGGCTATATAAAAGCAAACTTGAGTCCCGTTGGTTATAGTGATAATGAATGGTTTCCATGACAGGGGTTATCAGCAGCCGTTGGATGTGGGATGTTTTAAACTGCAGCCAACCTTGTGATTGTGACGTTGCCAATTGCTATGCGGGAAAGACTGGTTGTGACTGTCAAAAGTACGACCCTTGCGATGTCAACCAGCAGATGAACGAAAAAACTGGGGGTAAGGCAGCCTCGAAATCAAACGGTAGCCTCTCGATACATATATCCCGTCTGCACAACTGGAATATGTCATAAAAATTCGAAGGTTCACATTGGTTTCAGGTATAAAAATCAGACCAGATCATTTTTGTTAAAAAACCTGAAGATTAAAGACTTCAATACATGTCGATGTAACTGTTACGCTGTCACTCGATCGGTTTCATGAAAGACATCAGACTGGGCTTCTTATATTGCATGCCAGTTTTTCATGACATATTCCAGGGCCGAAGAAGTGAGTATGTGATTAGCACCCTTGTATTTCTAGAATTAAGGTAAAACAACATTATGCCATAATCTCTGTGCAGACAAAGCTCAAATGTAAACATGCAAATGGTCATCAATTTTCTTAAATGTGGTATACTATATATATATATATATATATGAGGGGGGAAAAGAAGGTCAAAGTTCTCACAATCGGCTTATAATTATGTCAAAAGCATAGTCACATAGAAAGACTTAAACCTCCATTAGATATAAATTTCACTCTACAACAATTTTGAAACAAGTTATATATCTTACATATATATCACCCCTGTTGGCCCGGATGTAAGTACGCATAAGTATTAGCTCACACGAGTATATATGTTAAAGTAGGCGTGAGGTTATCATTCAGCTTTCACTGATACACTCGTTTTCTTGCATCCGGTATCATATGTATTGCACGGAAGCAGACACGCCCTCTACAGAGTATCTAGACCAAGGCACAGTAAAAGGTCCTAGTCAATAAGGAAGGATATATCAACTATAGTAACACTGAATACTTCATTCAGAGAATTTACTGATTGAACTCAATATGTCGCTTTTGCATTCCACAGTGAGGTTACTTCAAGTGAGAAAATTCGTCAAAGGTGACAGTGCAAGTTAAAAAGCTTTTAAATAATATAAAAAACCGATATTTTTTCTTATTTTGAGATCTTTCCCATCTCTCCCGACTATCGTTTCTAAAGAAGTGCCGATATTTTAGTTTGCTCTTGCTTAGTAACGAGTATGGGTCTCGCTGGTTAGAAAAAGCACATTACCTATCAAACTGGTTATCATTCTGACCGTCTTGCGATGCAATGCACCGCGCACCCTGATCGGCAACCGATGTCAAAACAATCAAACGCACTCACCTGGAGACATTGAAACACTGCCAAAATGCAAGCTGGTTATTACTTACGGCATTTTCTCGAAATTTTGTATCCAAAATAAAAGTTATGTTACTTATAAATATAAATTCAATATAAAATCGGTCTTTCACGTGCATAGAACTGCACCCACACACGAAAAACACGAAAAACACGTGAAAAATTCCAAAATATGTGAAATTTAAAAATTGAACAGTTCTCATGGAAATAATTGGAATTAGTAGTGTTTTCACACAGGATTTTATTACTAGTTGGCTATCTGAAAGATAGGCATTTGCGTTAGTCGTGTTTTTTTTCTTTCAGTGCTGTGCTTTTATTTAACTGATCTGATAAAAAAATGATGGTTAAAAATCGTAAAAGTCTTCTTTTTATCTAGTCAATAGAAGTGTCACCTTACGCACACGTTGAACAAATGATAACCGGTTTGATGGGTAATGCGCTTTTTATACCAAGCGGGACCAATGCTCATTGCCAAGAAAGTACTAAAATGTCGCCGCTTCCTTAGATACGTCAGCCGGAAGAGATTGTCACTGGGAGATATATCAAAACCAGAAAAGCAATTAAAGTTCTTTTTAATAATCTCAATTGAAAGTTTTTTAACTTGCACTTTTAAATAATATGTTTGCAATGTATATACAGTAAAAGCACGTTATAGTGCCGTCATTTTTCTACAGAAAATTTGTCGTTATAAAAGGGTTATTATCATATATTATAATGAAGATCACTACCACGATCTCAAATTAAATATCTTCAAGCTATGACCTCCCCCCCCCCCCCCCCCCTCCCTCTCACTCTCTCTCTGTCTCTCTCTCTCTGTCAGTAACACTAAACTTAATTGAAAATATTAATTAATTTAAAAATTGCCATCTTGTATATATATATTTCATTATGTTATGCGGAAAGGGCTTTACATAAGTTGGACAACTTGTGCCCAATCCCTTTTGTATATTAGATGCAAATAAAAATATGTTTAAATCAAAAAATATATTATAAAGGAAGTGACCTTGAAATATGTTAATAGTGAGCAAGATAGCAAAGGGAACGAAGGGGCATTATATTGAGGTTTTACTGTACATGTAGACCTGTTTTTCATTTATATTTCATTATCACTACTCAGTTACAGCTGTATGTAAATGTCTGACTTCTGTTTTTGATTTTCAGCGTGCGAACCATGTCCATCGAATAAATACAAAGACGAACGAGGTTGCTATCCATGCCTATATGACTTGTAAGTAATTTTCCTGGGATTGTAATGAGAATGCAAAATAAAGCTAAAAATATATCAAGATTAAATCATGATTTCCTGCGTTTTGCCTTGTTAATGCAGTTAACATTATCTCTTTTTAGGATGTTCATCTACAGTATTAGATTCTTAAAATTTGATTCGATAAATCTAACAAAACAAGCATGACCAGTAGAAAATATTCAAGTTTAGTCAAATTTAGTTAAATTTATTTTCCGATACAGGATCTTTATATACCTCTAAAAACACACACACACACACACGAAACCTATGGCCATCACAAATTTAAGGCTAGAATTTTAACTTTACAATTCTTGATCAATCCAGTGTTTATCTAGTCTGCTTTCAAATGTATTATATATGGAGTTGATATCATTTCCTCTAGAAGACTTATGCTAGTGTTTGAATGTTGCGTAATACATTTCAAGTTTGTTTAAATAGTTCGAATTTATAAGTACTTAAGGGATATGTTGCTGTAAAAGTTAACAAAAAAAAGAAGAAAAAAAAAGAAGTTAACAATTTTGCATTTTGACCCTCAAACATTTCGCGGTGTGAAAATATGCGCTCTTGCAATGCTGTTTAAATGGTAAATATTATACTTTGTGGCACCAACAGGAACGGCACACGTACCCAGCCCGTACAGATTACATCTCCTGTTACAGGTAAGCAGTTTTAGTTAAGAAATAAATGCATATCTTTCAGTAAAATTTGGAAATACACTATTGATTTACTAAATAGATTGCATTTGTTTGATTTTGAATATTGTTAAATTTTGACATCAGATGTTGTATTGTTGCATAAAATTTATGAAAGTATAGTTAAGATACAATTTTTTAAAGTACTTAACACTTTAGTGCCCCACCTATCTCCAGGCCATTGCAGAGAAAAGTTGTCCAAAAGAAATGAAGGAAACTATTTACACTGGAGATGTAAAAACTTAAGTTCCAATGGGGATTTAGCACTGAAAAGGGAGATTGCCCATATTTTTATTTTCGCTGATTTATATTTATATACTGAAAATTAATTATTTTCAACTGAAGTTTTCTATAATTCTAATATTCAAAATAGTGTTTACAGAGTTGTGATAAAAATATTTTTTTCAATGAAAATATACAGATTTAACTCATTCAAAGTGTTGACAGGGACAATGATTTATACGGTTTTAAACTTGTGTTTTTCTTTATATTTTTCCATTGGATCCTATTGCCATTTCAAGAGATACACACAACAAGGTATGTAGCATATTGATCTAACAGTTTGTGAGTTAGGCCAGAGCAGATATTATCTTAGTTGTCACAATCCAATAGCAGGAATGTAAACAATTATTGATCAAAACCTCAATTGAAATGTCAATTTGGCAATCGTTTGCATGTATGCATCGGGTGTTACATTGAGTCGTTAAACCTTGATGAAGTTAACAACATTTAGCTATTGTGTTTAGCGTACTATTTAACAGCAATTAATGCTATTTAAGGACGAGCCGCCATATGTGCCATGTATGCATGCGAATGTGAATGTTCACTTAAACTTAGAGAGCTGCCTCACTGAAATACCAAGCTGAAGGCACCCACCACAGTTTTCCACGAGGTCACAATATAATGCCAACGTGTTAATCAGTTGTGACGACACCAAAAGCTGAATGTTAAGCAGAGACAAACAACTATCATTTTCAAGAACGTTTGTATGTCTCGGACTGGGGATGCCTTCCCTACTTTGGCGAACGTTCAACGAGTGTAGTAGATTCATTTTGGTCGTTTTTTAGTCGTCTCTAAGTAGAGGGCTCAAACGCAAATCCGAAAATATATAGAGTGGTCCCCGCATTAGCAGCTTCTAACGACAGGATCTGCAGGGATGAAAATCGTGAGGAGTGAAGACAAAAATCTCGTGAAAACTGCATTAATCAGAGATAACTGTCATTATTTCTCCAAATGCATCTTTCATAGATACTGTAATTCGTTTGATACATGTAACCAATATATAGTTCACTGTTAATTGTTTTAAAGGGATACTGACAGGAGGAGTATATCTACCCAGGACACACCTTATGTTCCTCCGAAACTGATAAGGTCTCCTATAAACGGTAATGCAGATTTTTTTTATCAAAGACCCCAGACTGCCAAACTGTAACTATACACTGTACATCGCAAACTGTTTACGTTAATCATTTCTAAAACGAATAGACTTTGATTCGAGCCCTGGTCCTCAGATTGTTATAATGTTGGTCTTACCAATTAGGCTACCTGGTTATCAGGTAAATTCTGAACAAAATTAAGGAGAGATTACTGTTTATACAAACACCCCAATGGAATCTTGAATAGTTTGTCCGCAGTGTGACAGCAGATCCTAAGTGAAATTGAAACATATATTCTATTAACCCCATGTTTATAAAATACGTTATATATGGCGTTGTATTACATACTTAAATATTGAATATAATTTCAGATCAATGTTATGATGTTTAATAGTTGGCGGGAACAATAGTTAAGAGAAAATGTTCTGAAGTGATATCACATATCTTTTGATGCCCAATCGCGGGTGTGGACGGAGTTAGTCTACATTTTGTCAGTTACCAAGCTAAATTTTAAAGAAATGAATATATTAAAGGGGGACATACCATGTTTAATAAATATCTTTCTCATTTCTTTATGGATTCGTAAATGTATAGTAATTACAAACCAACATTTTTGTATTTATCAAAACTGTCATTTATTACAGCCACGACAAAAGAGATGCCCAATTCCGGTGATGCTAGTTGTGTCAACATCATGTAGGTATTCATTTGTGGAAAAAGACCCTTATACAGTATACTTATTAAGGTTGTCAATGTGTTTATCAAACACTGACCAGCAACAAGTACATTGTATGTATCACATATTTATTAGCACGATAACGTAATGGACTAACTAGTTCACAGCTTATTGCACCGCTTTTAATATTTCACTGATATATCATTCACTTGTGTAATCTTGATATTATTTTTATGTCTCTCTTTTAAAAGCGAATTCTACCTTCCAAAATTGAAATTTCACAACGTTTCCTTCTTGCCCCCTTTTAAAATCTGTTTTTAAAGCTTTTTATGGGGCTGTCGGCATCGGTTTGTTTGTCAATCTAAACTGTCGAGTATAAAAACAGCACCAACAGGCCAGTCTGTCAACACAATAGAGTAGGTTAGGGTCACAGGACAGTCTGGATGTTGTAGACACGCCCTCCTACTTCCGTGCAGTTCCAGACATCTTGATGCAATACGGCTGGCGACAAATCAAACACATTCGGACCATGGAGTCGTCTTCCATCATTAGAACAGAATACCAACAGCGGTCAGTGAGACGAAACCACAATGGGTGGTGTCATGTAGGCGATGTTACGTCACTTGTTTGTGAGAGTAACGTAATCAATTTTTGAGAAAACGACGTAATTTTCTCACACAAACCAATGACGTAACAATCAATACCTGCTTCCAAGAGAAGATAACTCTGCAATACTCAAAGACGGAACAGGCGATATTATAGCTTACACTCACGTACATATACACACACAATCGTACCCACTTATAGTCATTTAGTTTATAGTACAATGTATTTGAGGTCATGTGATGGGTCATTTCCAGCAGCTTCACTGTTCCTTACATTCAACAGGTTCAGGTTGATATAGCAAGAAGTATTTATTTCAAAATGTAGAGTTATACTTAGCGGCAGCTGATGTTGTTTTTGTTTATGATGCTGAAGGCATGAAAAAGGAATATATTTAAAAGCTATTTGTCCAAAATATACTTGCTTCTCAATCTGTTAGTGTCACCAATTCAATTGCTGCTCGGTTAGCGGATAGCGCTGTCACCTTTGTTTCCGATTGGGCGTGACAAAATATTGGTTTATCTGACCGACAACGTTGGTTTTCACTGGGTACGTCGGTTTACTCCCATAAAAAGACCCCGTGTGAGCTTCCGTTAGGGTCACAAAGACTAGTAGATTTAAGTTGTTTTAAATTCAATATAGTGTTGTTTCTATATAAATTATTAATTGTTTACGTTTTGCGATCTATCCAGGAACATAGTTGCAACTAAATGTTTTACTGCTTATATGAATTAGATAAACAACATTTTTGATTCAAGAGCATAACTGCTTTCAGTTTTGTGATTTCTCTCGGAATATTGTAACTTCTCTGTTGAACTACTATAACAAATGTAAATTAAGTATTTTTCACTACAACTGCTACTATGAAATGATTTTTTTTATATAATTGTAGCAATTTCTGCGAGAGTTTCACAGGTACTAAATCAACTGTTGTAAAAACTTCTTTTGTTCGTTTCAGTGTTGTTATCATCTTGGGCAGCTTGCTATTTCTAACGGTTGCTGCACTCTTCATCATAATGTGTAAACGTCGACGGGACTCCAGAACCTCTCAATTATCCACAGATACCGAGGAGAACAAACCCAGTAAGATCTATTAAATTCTATATACCTTAAACGAAGTATACCCTTGATAATGGAAGGGTGCTCTATTCAATTCGTAGTGAGGGAGGAAACCGGAGTACCCGGAGAAAAACCCTGCGGAATTTTCGCGTTGGTAATGGTTCTCAAATCTATAAGTCTTATAGTCGTGTGGTGGTATTTTCGCGCTAATTTACTCCATGCGGAAAACATGAGCACATTACGAAAATTTCAACTTTTACAGTAATACGTATATGTACACAACATGTACCAGTATAGGCACACGTCTTACAAATAATTGTATCATTTTTGTTTTAGTTTCCATCACATTAATACAGGAAAATTCGCTGCTCTTAAACAATAAGGACAATAATGCCAATATCGCTCGTGAACTCGAGACAGCCTATCAGTGCACAGAGGTCAGTGAACTCGACGCCAAGAGAGTAGCCGCAGAGGCGCCAGGTACGTGTAGGTAGATTGTGATTTTGAGATGTTCCCTGAATTTGCTAGTCTTTGTGTCCGCCTCGAGCTCTACGCCAGTGACAAACTTTCGCTTTAGATGTTCACTTAAATGTAAATTGATCTACGTTTAACAGGTAAAACTGAATTTTAATTAGTCTAAAATATGCCGTACTGCGGCGTCCGTCGTCCGTCGTCCGATTGTCGTCCGTCGTATAATATATCCGAAGAACCATTTTAACTAGAGTCATGATACTTGGGTATGTTATGAAGGCATGCAGTGCAAATATTTTACTCAATTCGGTAATGAGGTCAAAGGTCAACTTTAAGTGCAAATCGGGGTCAAATGTCACCTTTGGTTAAAAGCTTTAACAATCTTCTACTCAAGTTCCATAAGGCCCAGGGTCATGATATTTGGCGAGTAGGTACCTGGTATGGAGTGCTATAAAGTTTCCTCATCGAAATGACATTGACCTACTGTCAAGGTCACAGCGGTCAAATACGTTTACAATTTCAAACAACAATATCCTTAGAACCATTTGAACTAGAGTCCTGATACTTTGGTATGATATGTAGACCAGCAGTGCGAACATATTTTTCAATTACAGTAATGAGGTCAAAGGTCAACTTTTAAATGCTAGTCGGGGGTCAAATGTCAACTTTTGTTAAATGCTTTCACAATTTTCTTCTCAAGTTCCATAAGGCCCAGGGTCATGATATTTGGCCTGTCGGTACCTGGGATGGAGTGCTATAAAATTGTCTCATTAAAATGACCTTGACCTACTTTCAAGGTCATAGCGGTCAACATCTTTAATCTTTAAAAACTTCAAACAGCAATATCCTAAGAACCATTTGGACTAGAGTCATGCTTCTTTGGTATGTTATGTAGACCAGCTGTATGAATTGTTTTCTTAATTACAGTAATGAGGTCAAAGGTCAACTTTAAGTGCAAGTCGGGAGTCAAAGGTCAATATGGGTTTAAAGCTTTAGAATTAAAATTTCAAGTTTCACACAACAATATCTTCAGAACCGCTTAAGAGATGTTAAAATGGCTTGTGTTGTAGTTACCAAATTTGGTCTTAAGTGACCTATATGTCAGGTGCATGTAACAAAAGAAACAGGTGAGCGATACAGGCCCGCTGGGCCTTTTGTCTTTATAATGCGATAATTGCGTTTTATTTTCCCATTAAATTAATTAGATTCAAACATCTGGAAACAAAAACATGTAACGCAACAGATTATATTCAAGTTAGCACCGGAGTTTTCTGCTTAATGGAATGCACTGTCAGTTATCAAAACTCATCCGTAAATCTTGTCATTTACGAAGCGGAACGTGAACCTTTTCAACAGAACTATCCGGGTATACGTTTTCTCAGGGTTATCAGTAGTTTGCATCGATGTTTTCTGTATATTACCGGTAATAATCAACATCAACCAGTATAGTTGTTCCGTAGTCAATTTGGAAACCTTTGGTAAAATAAACACCAAAGAAGAAATGTTTGAGAGGTTTTTATTTTTGTCCTAGTTTTGTTTTTGTTTTTGTTATTATTATTTTTTTTTAATTTTTTTTGGGAGGGGGGTCTCTGTACCACTGACAAAAACTGTTAATAAGTATTTGGGAATGTTTTTTTCTGGCATAACTGTAGCATTCATAATTAATTTTTGGAAATGAAAAACATTTTTACTTTTTACCAAAAAAAAAAAGATTTACAGAAGCATTATAGATATCAGCAACAGTGGTTTTATTGAAATAATTAATTTGGTCAGTCCAGGATGAGACCCATGGGCAATATATAGTCGCTCTAACAAACTGAGTTACGTACAACGACAAAACACTGTCCACTTCGGACTGCAGTTACATCCGAAACAGGGTCAAGGGAAGGTAAACGTATTCACGGAAAACTACGGCGGATTTCTCTAGTGGTTTTACATACAGTGGGACAGGGGTCACTAATCACATGGTCTATCTGATTTTAGGTTAAGCCCTATCTTCCCTTCAATAATCTTAATTTACTGAGTTCTGCCATTGGAATCTTTTGTTTCAGATAGCGGTTTTTGGTCACGGCGTGAATGTTCCACTTCATCATATCCCACTTCACACCCGAAGAACTCCTGCCAATCTCAAAATGGTGGCATTTCCGGTCATTGTGAAAACCTGTCCTATTTACTTACCGAAACACCTTCTCCGACAGAGCATGACGAAGAATCTACTCATGTTAAGACCATTTCGGGAGATGATTGATTTATTTCTACCGGTGTTTTATAGTTTAAGTAGTATAGTTAGTAACGGCACTGCATTGCGGTATGACACTTGGTATAAGTGCTGGTTTACTTAGATGTTTCGATTTTTCTTGGCGGAGTGATTGATATGATATTCTTCGAATCGTGATGGCACGTTTTTATTTTGATTTTAATATTGTAAATTGATGTAGACTGTTCTGAAAGATAACACTATTCTTTATGAACCCCCCCCCCCCCCCCCCAGTGTTTTTTCTGTAATTGTCAGAAGATATAAATTCTGGAAAATGTTAACATAACAATGACGCTTTGTGGCAACACCATTCCAATATTATAACAGACTGTATACATACATGTTAAGGAGTAAATCATGTATACGCTTAGATTTATTCTTGTAGGAAGATTATGTATAATACGGCGTTGAAACGAAAAAGAATAAATGTATATCACAATGTTCGTATAGGGAACGCAATGGAATAGGGACCAGGGGGTACATGGTCATCACCTTTATGTCACATCCAGAGAATACATAGCTACAGACAGTCTATTGTTTCTGGCTTAGCCCTCCATCAGGGATTGAATGGTTCCCATCTTTATGTCACATCCAGATCATAAGTAGCAACAGTTACTCTTGGTCCATGCTTTCGAGCTCAGCCCCTCATCAGGTATTGGATGGTCCAAACCCTTATGTCACATTCAAGGGTTAAAATAGCAACAGTCACTCTTGGTCCATGCTTTCGGGCTTAGCCCCTCATCAGGGATTGAATGGTCCAGAACCTTATGTTACATCCAGAGAATAAATATCAACAATCACTCTTGGTTCATGCTTTCGGGCTCAACCCTTTATCAGGGATTGAATATTGTTTATATTATATATATGTTTATATATTAACCGATACAATTCGTTTTTAAATGGCAATTCTAAAACGTCTCAAGTATCGAGTAAGAAAGTCAGAAATATAAGTGTAACAGTAAACGGTTTAAATAAGTTTTTGACACGTTAAGCGTTGTCCTATACAGTCATTGTGATACCGGAATGGGAAGTATTTTGACATTGCATGACAACTGTATTTTATAGAGATTCCATACATTTTTATTGCAACCGATAGAATTTTGTTGTTATTTATACCTTAACACATACATATGTATATGTATTTTGTCTGTTTGGGTAGGGGGGAGTGTTTATAATAAGATAGAATCACGCGTCCTTACTAACGAAAGCGGATATTCTTTTCATCTGTTCATTGCATCGCTTATTGCCAAACGGCAATACAATTAATTCAACACAATCTTAAGATTGTCACGTATCAGGTAAACTTTTGAGGATGAAAGTCAAAGTTGATGATAAAACCTTTTTGAAACATGAATTGTTTTTTCAATAAGCCTCGGGGAATAATCGGGTAAATTTTGTCGGCGTATACAGTAAGGCGACAGACAGAATCAGTTAAACTTTGTAAAAGTTTTCAATAAGCCTCGAAGTAAAATCGGGTAAATTATGTAGGGATAAACTTTGTAGACTTATTCAATAAGCCGACAGACAGAATTGGGAATTTATTTTCGAACTTTCAATTAGCAGAATCGTGTAAATAATGTAGACTTATTCCGTTAGCAGACAGACAGAAACTGATATTCTGTATATGCGTAATCAATCAGCCTCCATGCAGAATCGGGTAAATTATGTAGGTTTATTAATTAAACACAGACTAGAGTCAGGTAAAAAAATGGGCTTATTTAATCCACTCACAGACAGATATATGTTATGTTTCATAAATACACAAAGGAGTAGAAGTGAACTGTGTTGTTTTCGAATGTCAAAGTGCAAGGTGTCATGTGCATAAGATTACTGGTTGAGTGTTTGCATCATGAACACAATTTGTTAAAGTTTTGACTAGATATAAAGAGTTTTACTGAATCTATGCATATATAACATATATACGTACGTTATAGGGCTTACGTTTTTTTTTTTTAATTTTATGATTTGTATAAATTTTGTCGGATTATTAAATCTGTTGGATAACTTTCATTTAATTTTCTGACATGTATCAGTATCCATGAAATGGAGACAGTGTATATAGCTTAATGGAAGATTGTATCAGTTCGTGTTCATGTTACATTGATCATGAATGTAAATTACACTGCATGTTATTATTTGGTGTGTTAAGTCTATACGACCGCTATAGAGTACGGGTAACAGTATAGGGCGTAAAATGTATAGGGCATAAACTATTTAGGACTTAAATGTATAGGGCTTAAATTAGGCTTATGTTCATTTATACTCGTATATTTTATACTTTACAAGATATGCTGTAAATTATCAATTATGGACTTCTGTTGAGGTGAATATAAAGTCTCGGTCAATATCGCTTTCTCAGGTCCATGTAACCATATATTCACCAACATCAAAAGTCCTAAATTATTAAATTAGATGCTAAATAAAATATTAATCATTTAACAAGATGGAATGTATGAAACTTTTAAGGAGGAATTATTATACTGCATTTGGCACAGAGCATTGTGACGTTACAATTGAAATGACGTCATAATTTAAAAATTTACCTACTTTTTCTAAAACTAGTAACACCGAGTCAATCTCGCGAATCCCCGACCTCCACTTGATTATGATCCAATCAATAAAGCTTAAGGAAAATGCGTGTCATGTAATATTTCATGTTATAGACATTAGCAGTGATGTGCAAACAGTGTGTACATGACAGGTTCATTGTGTGTTACATGTATGACCACTTTGGATTTACAAAATTTTGGGCCTGTCACCACCGATGAGTCCTAGAAGGACGAAACAGCCGTATATCGCATGATGCATGTTTATTATAAAATTTGAAAGTTGCATTCACCTTTGTGTGTCAGTGGTGTATGTGTGTGTGTTACGTCCATCTTAATGTACATTGTACCATAATAAACATTTCTCCCACAACTATTGTAGATTTTCTCATTCGTGACTCATTGAATAAACCTGCTAGGAGTTGGTAAACATGTGTGGTTACCCATGGACGTGGTTTCATTGGTCAATCTTTGATTTATGACGTCACGTAACAATGCTTTTCGACGCCATTTTCCATTGTGACGTCATGCTCCATGGCAATTGTTTCCCCAATCGGAAACACACATGATGTATTTTCCAGGAAAATGTGGGTTTTCAGATAAAATACGAACGTTATGGGAGAAGCAGGTCCCCCAAACTCGTGATGATTAGGTATCACGTTTATCTAAGTCTCATTAGTTAATTTTCAAATTGTTAAAGACACCTTGTGTCTTTATACAATTTGAAGATTAACTTACTCGAGTTAGATAAACATGACAACCAACCAACACCTGGTGGGGAACCTCTATTATACCTTATACTGAATATTACTATTGTATGGTGTACACTGTGTATATTTGAATTAGAGAATATATGTCTCTGTACATGTACCACTGTATGCCTTATACTGTATGGTATTATTGTATTATTAATTGACGTTTGGTGGTTATGTGAAAACATTAGGTACATGTACATTGTAAGTGTGTAAATAAGACTAGTGTATAAAGAGTATATTAGGCCTCCCATTGGATACCAAGTATTTCACGATTATGGTAGAATGCCGAAATGTTTCACGAGTGATATCTGCCGGACATATTGTTTTTAATGTTTTTCCCTTTTGTAAGATCTCATCATCTTTATATATCCTTTTGTTAATCTTATGTTACTTAACTTTTGTCGATCTCTAAATTTCCAGAAGATAAAAATAAAATGGAATATGTCATGACAAATTCGAAGGTTCAGTGTGCACCACTTTGTGGATAAGACAAGAAGACTAGTTTGATCCCTTGATGTACATCAAAAGATTGACTGACGTTGAAGTCGGGTGTTGCTCCTCTGTAATCTTAAAAAGGAAAGGTATCAGTCTAGCGATTTGACAGATGTTTTTACCTGAGACCAATCAAAAAGCTCGACGTGTGTCTTCAATGTTGCTATGAGATATTCAAGGGGTGCATAGAGCTGAAGTTCTAGTTCTAGATTTTTATTGGCCAAAAGTCCTAAGCCTTATAGGTACAAACATATATACATATAACATTCTCTAAACATAATTAGAATACATAAAACATCGTTTAATAATGTGCATATAACAATACTTAATTAACACATTACAGTTACACCACAATACATAAACCTTAAATTAACGCCTCTTAAAAGCTAAATATGAATATTTTCCTAAATTGGATAGCTCTCTAACATTATTCATACTAAGTAGTTGTATTAATTTAAAAATCGAGGGTTTTCTGTAATAATATTGTTGGATTCATCTGTGCCTGAGATCGCTATAAAATGGACAAATCAAAATAAAATGAAACTCGTCTTCTATATCTCACAAATTACATTTGTTACAAATCCTGTCTCTGCGTGTTACGTTATGATGTCTTCCAATTGAGTGTAACCCTGGGAGTAAAGAGGATGTTTTAATCCAAACGAATAGTGGCTTATACATATTTAGTAGCGATGTGTCAAATTTATCGTTGTCTACTTTGACTCGCTTAAACAGTTCTTGATGTATTTCCTATCATTCTTTCTGCTGAGCATTCTCAAAATTCCACATATTACGCTCACTTACGTCATATGCACCCCTGTTATTACTCATCGGACATAAGAGCCGGTTGATGGACTATTTGTATCGGGTATGATTGTGCCGACTTATACGGCATGTCAAACGTATCTCACCGTGTTAACCTCTAGCATTGTTTGAGTACCATAGAATACGGTCGTGGCGAAGTTGAAGGCTCTCGACGCGACACAGTAGAGATGATAATTAGGTAGACTAGTTTGGTCCGTTGACGTACATCAAAAGGATCGCATGGCAGCAAAACGTTAAAACTGAACGGCTTTGAAGTCTGTCGTCATTCCTCTTTTCACTTCAAAGGACGGGTATCAGAGAAGCAATTGGACCTATGGTCTTTTTATACCTGAAACTAATTAAATAACTTACTTGTACCTTCGATTTTGTCATGACATATTCCAGGGGTGCGGAGAACGTAAGAGGGCGTTGCCCCTGGAGTATCGATGATGTCTCAGTTCAAAGGCAACTATGTATATGTTAACATAAAATTAATGTATTGAACAAATATGCATTTCTTTTGTGATAGCTTGTTGCTGTCAAAATGTTTCAATGTTTTTTTTAACTTTTCTAATTCATATGCAACATAAATAAAAGGTTAACGATGTATGCTCTTTGTCGGGCCACTTGTTCGATTTCATGTTCTTAATTATCCAACACATTCGCTCCGCTGTGTCTTACAATATAACTAGACTACATTGTGTTTCCCTTGATATGTATTTAATGTAAATCTTTAGATGTGCAGGAAATAAACATAAAAATGAAAACAAAGGATGTATTGCATTTTGTATTTTTCAAACAAGAATCACTTTGTAAACGACGGACGGGCGGAGAGAGACCATGCCATTATATGACCCGTTAAAGCCAGGCTTATTAAAGTACACCCGTTTTTGTATGGCAAATTACATTTCTTTATTAAAGTAATAGAATTAAAACACAGAGTCACTGAATGTTTGGTTTTAAACTTGGAGGGTGATACTTTAAGAAGAAAAATACCGATTAAATATCTTTTTTAAAACTTCAATTGTCACCGAGGAAGATTTTGTTGTTCTATTTAAAGTTTGATATCAAACCACGACTGATTCAACATAACTCATATATCAGTCTCATCGGCCATAAGCACATACTTTATGTACAGGAACTCGCCGTTGTCGACGTCATACCATTAGTTTACGACTACTATTGAGTAAAAGATCACTTCCCATAATAATGAACAAATAAAATAACAATTTGTCTGTTTATTGAAATCACCGAACAACGTCATCTAAGTCCGTGTTTAGATAAATTTTGAGCAACTCGCTATATGAGTACATACATGTATATCTCGTTTACACTAAATTTCCTTCAAAAACGAACGAAGTGTGTGGTATAGGGGAGACCACTCTTTTGTTTGTTTGTAATTTTTGTTAATATATCATGCATAAACATTTTTACTCTCACACATTTATGACTACCATCCATTAACTAAACATTCAATAATAATAAACTGTAGATATGGCCATGGTACCTCTTTATTATTTCCAGGTATCATTTCTAAGTAATTATGTTTATGAGTCAAACTAAACTACAGCTAAATGTCCGTTATATAAAAGCATTGTTTAGAAGTGACAGAAAATAGGTTAGAGTAGGTCCTAGAGGTATAGAAGGGAAAGTAAGAAGAGAGAGAAACAAATTGAGGGGTGGGAGAGGGGTGGGATTGAGAAACAAAGACGCTATATACATGTGGATGTGTCGGAAAGTTCAAGGAGTTTTACATATGTATTTAGAAGTACACGTTTATGTAAGTTAATTCTAGATATATAGATATGTGTTCATATTTTGGCAAAGACAGGGTTTAAGCAATATCAAGTAGTCTTTCCCATTTTTTCCATTCAGAATGGGGAGACAACTCTTACTGCAAATGTCTTGTCATTGGTTCAGTATGGCAGTATTAATCCTTATCATTAAGAAAAAATTACAAATTTAGCAACATTTCTACAAACATTGTCATTTTCATTACTAATGAGCGATATGAAGTTATTCTGGCTTGAAAGAGACTTTATATTTTCACTGAAAATACTAATAAATACTAATATAAATATAATCCCACTGATAACGGCCGCGTGCTACCACAAATATACACACAGTCGATCGCGAGTAGCCTCCCCTAGCTCCTGGAGTGTTTCCCTTGACAACAACCATACAAGGCAGCCATAGTAGCAGGTTCCCGTGGGTTATCAGCGTAAATAAGGTCTCGGACTGTCCTTTATCAATCAGACAGGTAATTGTTTTGTTTCTTTATCGATATATTTGATGACAATTTCTTGTAGAGAAAGTATTGATATGCATTCTACATATATAAATTCATTTAAGTCAATCTGAACAGATAAACAACAACAATATTGTGTCCACAGGTCTCTGATCCGACCTAACTCAAGTTTACTGTAATATTGTATATAACTACAAGCTTACAATATGTGACAATGCTTTTTAATTGCCAATTATGCAATGATGAAGGGTACACAGGTGTCATAATCCGGTTCCGTCCTGACTCGGTGACTGTCCGATCTGGCCTACAGGTCCGTTCACTTTAAATTTGCCATCGTGTTTATTCGTCCTGTCTCTCGGTTCCTCCTGCCTGGCATAGGCTTATTTATTACAATTTCTACTTCTTTAGAACGTTTGATAAAAGTTTCAGTGCACAAATTAATTAAGATACAAAAAATGTATTTTAACAACGCCCTTGACCCCGTTCCCCTCAACCCAATCCCGTCCAAGACTCCTCTCTCATGACTCCAATTATCTTGCTCATCTGATTCCTGTCTCCTGCAGATGTCCTTATGCGAGCTTGCTTCATGAAAACAAATTTGCTTTTTATTAGGCCTAATCTGAATGATTTTATTTAGAATTTGTTTTTGATTTATTATTAGAATATGCATGGTGTATTATTAATTACAGTAAAACACCTTTTACACCAAAACACATGCTTTCACACAGGTGGATGCTCATGGTCAGGGTATTTTTTTCTGCAGATTATATGGTGACAGTCATCTGCATTTTTTTTTATATCCAGATAGAGAGCCCAACCCAACGTAAAGATGCCGCGTCCACGATCGGCCCGATCAGATGGCAGTGATGGAGATTTGGAGGTCTTGGCGGAACAAGAACTGCAGAAACTGCAGAGACAGTTTCGCATCATGGAGGGCGACAGAGCAGCTTATACAGAGGAGTCGCAGAACCTTATCCGTAAACAGAAGTATGTACAGGGGTTTTTAAAGCTTCTTACATGTATTTCTCTCATTTCCTTGCGTTATACGACAGAACAGCCCCGGGTTAGAAAGGGCTGTATTAAGCAGTTCTATTTTACACCCCATTTCCTGTTGTGGTATCACAATAGGACAACAATGATGTGATTTCACGAAATTGTATCATTTCTATTTTCTGATTCAATATATGCTGCAATTTGGAAATTGTGGTGCCTTTTGAGGGTGTTTTAGCTAATAATGTACTACTGATTGGAATGAGAGAAAAATGCTCATTGATATCGATGGGTGTAGGTTAGGGAAATATTCCACTCTCAGTAGAGCCTCAGGTTTAAGCCAATTTAAAAAAAATACTTGGCTGGAATTTCCATCAGTTGCCATAACAAAGTTTTCCCAAAAAAAAGAAAGCCATGTAAGATATTTAAATCTATCCTATCTCATTTTTTTTAAAATTTGAAGTTTATGACTATCTTCATAAATTAAACTGTGTTGCATACTCTTTCCTGTGATGTATACATCAGTGATTAATCTACAATTTATTTTTTCACTTTTCAACTGTATTGCTAAAACACAATGAGTTCCACAATGTTAAATTTAAGTTTTTCCAGAAATTCTGTGAGCTGGATAAAAATTCTATGAGTATAGGACTCCAGACTCGCATGTAGATTAATCTCTTTATCACATTAACAATTGCATAATATTTGAATTCTCAAAAATGATAAAATTATTAAAGAAATCAATGTTTTGCCACAAAATGATAGCAACTCATCTCAATCAAATAAATTGGTAAGTAATGTAAAAAACAAGTCTGTTAAATATGTAAATTTAACTCTATCATATGTATATTATCAATGATTGATGTAGGATAGAATTATCCCATGAACATTAACTACATAATTTTGTTTCAAAAGCCTTGGTTTTCACCCCAAATTAATTAGGAAGTGGTAAACTAGTATTGTCTACTGCTTTTTGATGACCTGCACTATAAGCCAATGCAACTATGATATTTCCCAATTGACAACGGACACATCAACCCATTTTCCCAATTAACAGCAGGAGCCTTTCCCAATTCATCATGAAATAACCCTGATTGTGGTTTTTTAAAGCTTGAAAATTTCTTCATTTAAAAAAATAAAAATCTTTTCCTTTATTGCGTTTTTTTTTATTTTGACATTTTGTATCAAATGATTCTTTATCCTATATATATAAAAAAATAAATAAGAAAGATCCATTAATACACATGTACATAGTCAGACCTAAATGTAGGCAATACTATACAACTACAGTGTACATGATATTTAGTGTGGTCATATATCAAAACAGTGGTATATATCCAAGATGGCGGACATTTGTGAACAGTGGGATTGCTCGCAATTAAGCCCCCTCCCTACTTTTGGTCTATTTTTTTCATTAGGGGTGGGGGCTTATTTGCGGTCAAATACGGTAAGTTTCATCATCAAATGAAACAATAACCAAAAACTTTTTTTTTTGCAGAAATGAGATTTCACATTTGGAATCTGAGAAGCAGGAACTCCTTAAAGAACTTCGTCTGGCAGAGAGTCGCAGCAATCAAATGAAGGATGAGGACCACACAGATACTCTTGTCACTCTGGCCATGGCCAAAGGTAGATACTGTAATGTCGGAAATATCAAATACGTATACTTTCATCACGCTGGCCATGGCCAAAGGTAGATACTGTAATGTCGGAAATATCAAATCGTTTCATCACGCTGGCCATGGCCAAAGGTAGATACTGTAATGTCGAAATATCAAATACTTTCATCACCCTGGCCATGGCCAAAGGCAGATACTGTAATGTCGGAAATATCAAATACTTTCCTCACCCTGGCCATGGCCAAAGGTAGATACTGTAATGTCGGAAATATCAAATACTTTCAACACTCTGGCCATGGCCAAAGGTAGATACTGTAATGTCGGAAAATATCAAATACTTTCATCACTCTGGCCATGGCCAAAGGTAGATACTGAAATGTCGGAAAATATTAAATACTTTCATCACTCTGGCCATGGCCAAAGATAGATACTGTAATGTCGGAAAATATCAAATACTTTCATCACTCTGGCCATAGCCAAAGGTAGATACTGTAATGTTGGAAACTATCAAATACTTTCATCACGCTGGCCATGGCCAAAGGTAGATACTGTAATGTCGGAAAATATCAAATACGTATACTTTCATCACTCTGGCCATGGCCAAAGGTAGATACTGAAATGTTGGAAAATATCAAATACTTTCATCACTCTGGCCATGGCCAAAGGTAGATACTGTAATGTCGGAAAATATCAAATACTTTCATCACTCTGGCCATAGCCAAAGGTATTCATTTACCTATGTTGGGAAACTCAGTTCTGTTACTCTAGCAGAGACCAAAAGTAATATTCACTGTAATGGTTGAGAGAACCTGATGTAAATTCTCGTCACAAGATCAGGCAGAAGCCAATCAATAACAGTTAGGTCAGAGAGTACCCTATATTTATTTAATATTCTTTCTAAAGTATACATTTCATTCCTTTAGTTTACTGACCGGGGTACTGGAGGATAATGCTATTGTAATGAGTTTGAAAATCCACCCCCCCCTCCCCATAGTAGATATATAATACAGAAAAGTAATAATTATCATTTTTTTCCCCGAAGGACTTCATGTCTATCAACCTTTTTTGTATGTGATTTTTAAAAATAAAAAGGTCATTATATATTATCTAATGAGTGTACTGTTATACTACTGAAATGAATAACTTTTTAAAATACAAAATGCTGCTTTGAGCTATCAGTGAAAAATACTTTGTTTTTTCATTACTAAACACCTATGGATGTTTTTTTCTTTGAATCAATAGCTCTAAATGACTTAGGGTGGTACAGTGAATAACACACTCGCCTTCACCAAGGCTGTCACCTGCCCGACCACGTGGGTTTTCTCCGGGTACTCCGGTTTCCTCCCACAGAAAGACAGCTCCCCCCCTCGTGGGCCAATAAGAGTGATTACAGTAGTATAAGTTGTAAAAGCTTGTTTAATATACAATTATGGACTTTTGTGCTGGTGAATATGATGTGATATGAACCTTAAAGTGTGATATTGACTGAGGCGAAGCCGAGGTCAGTATCACTCTTTCAGGTTCATATCACATCATATTTACCAGCACAAAAGCCCATAACTGTTTTATTATATGCTTCAACAATAAAATAAACAAAACAAAACCAAAGGTTTTGATTTTTGTACGCGAGTCTCCGTGTAAAATTTAGCCAGGTTTGAATACAAAAGTTCAGCATTGTAGCTTTCAAAGGCATCGTCTAGATTCTTTTTCTTAAGGTAAGCATTCAGAAAATGCACTGCGTGTTCAATAGCCTTTTTTTTTACGTTAACAGCATCTTTATCCTCGACCAGTTTTGTTAATTTTCCTAATGGAGGAGAAACGTTCGCCAGCAGCCATCTTCTAATGTCGTCTGACAGATCGCGTTCCAGTCTAACTGCGCATGCGCTACGACAGGTTCCGGGGAATTTCCATACAGTCTATATTTAGAAATCGATATTCACCCGATAACCAGTCTACATGAGTTTTTGAGGACTGGTCACGTGTATAGGATCCGACCAATGTGATTGCCAGAAATGTTCATGCATATAATAATAGTTGTTGTAAAATAAATAATGTTTATATTAAATGATGTAGGTTACTTGCATTTCAAGTCTCCATATATTTTATGTAGAAAGTGGTTTCTCCATTTTATACAGAGAATCTGGGAAAAATACAGAGAAATATGAAGAATATTTGATGCAGAGAAATTGGACAGCTATATTTACAGATTTTGGACCAAGAATTTTATTTGATCCAAAAAAATACTCGCATTCATTTCTTTTTCATAATTTTTCAAGGAGTAAGTATGCAGATCTCTGGTATTGTATGTGTAGTGTTTTTTTTTTCTTTTTTTTTCTTTTTTTTTTTTTTAAATAATTGCAATTATTTGATTTGTAATTTCAGAGGATTACGATTCAGAACAAGCTGAAGAAAAGAGAAAAAGTGTGGAGCTTGATGCCAAAATAAGAGAATGGGAGAAGAAAATACATAACCAGCACAAGAACATGGGAGGAATACACATGAGCTCCCAACACACAGTTCAAACGCAGAAGACCATTCGTACATTGGAAAACAGACTTGACTCGGTAATGGATTAAGATCAGGCCATAACAAAATGTCATTTGTTTCCTTTTACCATACCTTCCCTAATTTTTTGTGCACCTCCTAAATATTTTTGTCAATTTTCAAGGCAGCTGCGTTAAAGTCAAGATCACTCTTCTATATAATTACCTTCGGTTCTGCTAACTTTTTCAGATTTATAACAGGAAACAAAAAGTTTTTTTTTTATTGGCCTCAGTGATGGTGTTAGCCTTTTCCAAAACAGGGTCACAAACAAGTGAAAAATTTGAATACTTAAAGGAACCTGGAGTACCTTGTAATTTTTTTGCTTGTTTTATTATAAAAATGTATATAGTTAACACAACCACTGATGATTGAAAGAAAAACTAGATGAGAAATATTGAAACTTCAACAAATTCCAGTAAACAATTATTATGTCTTAAACATGCATGTCATCATCCTCTTTTAACTCATTCGCCCCTGAAGACACATTTGGACTCTTCCAATCTTCAAAGGTTGGAATAGTTCATTATGGAGTTTCAGGGTTGAAGATGAGAAAAGATAACCTGATAAAAATGTTTCGCCCAGAACTCTTCAAAACTATTATTATTTTTCTCTTGCTATACAATGTACTTTTGTCAGAAATTAAAATTTCAGCTATTAATAAAATTGGCTAAGTAGAGTATGCTTTGTAATTTTTAATGATTATTTTTCAGGCCAAGAAACTATTTAACACTTATCTGACAGAAAATTCAAAATACCGAGATGAAATTGAAAGCTTGCGTGTTGAAAGGACAAGATTTGATGGTCTCTACAAAAAGCTTGACAAGGAGCTCGTAATGGCCAGACGAGAGAAGGGAGAGCTTATTGAAAACTCAACACAGGCCTATGATTCTAGGTAGGCTGCTTTGAAAATGTTATTGATATTTTTGATTTAGTTAAGGATCCCCGTACCACTGCTGAAAAATGTTAACTTCACATTGATAACTATTTTTCTGTTATGAATAAATCTTCGATAAATCGTTGCTGGAAAGAAGACCATATATTTCGGAACCTTCATGAGAAAATAATAAAAACAAATTAAATTAAATGCAATCAACAACAGTTTTCTGAGTGTAAAAAATCAGCGGGGCTAGACCTGGATTCGAACCTTCGACCACTGATTTATTATATTGTTGCTCTAGTCAACTATAATACCTGGTAAAGGAAAGTGCATTGGCTCAAATGCACTACAATTCTATTCAAAACAAAATCAAGAGGAGTTTTCTGTATATGTGAAAAAACACAATGACATTCTCTAGTATTTTGTCTGCAGTGGAATAGGGATTCTTAAGTTAGTTTTACAAGACATTTAACTTGATTTGCATCTGAACTGGATTTGAGAAGTCCTGTTATGGATTAAATTCTTAGATAGGGGGAATTGGGTGTTTAAGGCTTAATATAATTACTTCTAATTTTGACACGATATAAATATTGATTGAAAAGAATTTGTCTTCAAGAAGGACTCTCATTTTTCAAATGAATATTGCATATATGCTTTTATAGACATATATAGGCTCACCTTTGGTAACACATGGTAACACTGTACTTTATAGGGACGAAGCTCAGGCAAAGATGATACTGCTTAAGGAGAAGGCTGACAAGGACATGCAGCAACACAATGCGGAGATGAAGGAACTGCTTCGCATCATCGACCACGACCGTTCCCTCCGCGAGTTCATGGGGATCAAGGGCCAGGAGAGACAGGAGGACCCACAGCTGGTGGCATGGCGCCAACGCAAGGGTAGGTCATTTATAGGTTTTGCCCGAAACAATTTATTGACATTAAATATATTATCATATTCGCCATGATTGATTTGGAACAAACAATTATATATCAATAAAACTACCATCTGATTTTCAGTACATCATCCTTCAGGTTAGTTGGTGTTTCAAGGTGTTGGGTGGGAGTGTAAGGGAAACTTTTGTCTGAGATCCCCAATCATTTACAATTGATCTCTATACATTGCCTCTCAGTACCAATTAGAATCTATACCCCTGGGGTGATGTACAGAGAAGTTGGTTCAAACCCAAAGGGATGAAATAATGAAGAAACACCCAAGGATTTCCAACATTTTTAAAGCTATATATACACGTATCTTTATGCTGGAAAATACATTTTCACAGCATTAATTTATCCTAGACTGGCTACCAGCCCCTATGCTTTTATGAAGAATTTCTCAGCTGCAATTTACGACTAGCTTATCTCTCCCTAGTTTAGAACTTAGGAATTCGACATCCAAGTGATACAATTTTTTGATTTTTTTTCTTTCTTAATAATTCAATATTCTAGAGACGAAGGCCAGCCCTCTCATTACGGAGGGGGAATTAAGCCGAATGTTGAACTACAGGTAAAAATTACCATGCATAGCACAGTACTAGTCTAAAACTCTAATGGTACATCCCGATAAAGCTGTCATGCCTGTGTTCTGTTATCAGAGGCCATAGAAGCTGACCGTAAGAAGGAGAGTCAAGAAGATTCTGTGGAAACTTATGAGGCAGCATTTGAGAGAATTAAGGAAATGACCGATGAAGCGGACCTGGATCTTTTGGTGCAAAAATTCATTGAGGTGGAGGATAGAAACTTTGCCCTCTTCAATTTCGTCAATGAGCAAAACAATGAAACAGAAACTCTACAAGAACAGATTGAGGAGGTAAGCTATGCATAAGAAACAAACCTTGTACAATTACAACAAATAGATCAAATTTCAGGCTTAAATTAAATGTTAACCTACCGAAAGAATAGAATAGTGAAATTATTGTATATAAATACTATTTTTAAGGAACTTTTTAAATTTTCTGTTTGAAAATAAAAAACATAATAGTTTCAATATTTTGCAGATATTCAGTGTATTACTTGTGTTATGATACAGAATCAGGAAAAAAAAATCAAAGCTTTAAATGAATATCCGCAGTAGATGTTGTTTAAACATTAACACATTATTGTTTACATTCTGTTTTAGATAAATAATGAAATAGAAAAGTTCAAACTGCAAGGCATCGAGCTAGAGGACCAGAGGAAGAAAATATTGAAGGAGTTGGAAGAGCAGAGTAATGAAGCTGCGGAGACTGGAGACACAGCTGACGGAAAGAATAAAGGAATCACAAAGATCCTGGATCAGCTCAGAGCTGGTAAAGCATTAGTCACATTTTGATTCAGAATTTCGTGTTGATAAATTATATCCTGCAAATAAAATGTTTGAAAATCCAAAAAAATTGTCAAATACACTATAAATTTCACTTTTAATTAAGTGAGTTCTAAATTTCAAATTCCGCCTATAAACAAAACAGATATTGAAACATTATAGATAATTTGAAAAGTGATTTAATATTGAAAGATAGTGTAATATTACTTTAAACATAAATTCCCCATTATATTGTTCTTGAACTAATGTGATCAATTTTAATACTTGCATATTTTATCCACAGGCATATCATCCTTATTTAGCAAGATAAACTGTGACAAATCCTCGATTGATGACATGTTGGGAGCGGCGACAGGGGTGACAGACTCCAACATGATTCAGTATCTGGGGATTATAGAACAGCGAACCAATGAGCTGTTGGCTGTGCAGGGATACATCAACTCTAAGGTAAGAAAATGCTGCTGGTTTGTTGCGCTTGTGAATTACTATTTAATTTTGATGATTTGTTTACGAGTTATGTCCCTTTTCTGATTTCCTTAAGTGAATTTTGTCCGAAGAACTCCTACTTACGTTCTTGACCTATAATTATGAAACTTTGTACACACCATCAGTACTCTACATAGTGGTGCACTTTGCCAATTATTTCTTATTTCAGCTATTTTAGTAAGAGTTATGTCCCTTCTCAGAGTTATTACAAAAATTTAACTATGTACCTTCTTAACTGATATTGATGAAACTTGTACACATCATAATTATCCTCTATAGTTGCTTTTGCAATTTATTTTATGTTTCTACAATTCGGTAGAGGTCATGCCCTTTTTAAATTTTTGTTTATAAAAGTTTATCCGAAGTGCTGCTTTTTCCCTTCTGAAACTTTGTATACAAATTATCATTACCCTAAGTAGTTGTGTGCTTGGGATTTATTTTAAATTTTCCTTATTTTTAAAGCAGTTAGAAGCCCCAATCTCATTCACGTTATCAGATTTTGTCCAAACTGAATTGTTATCTATCCTTAAATGAAAATTGATTGAACAGTTGTCCTCCAAGGGTATGTACATGTATAGTTATCATGGGACTTACAGTTGTAGGTTTATTTATAGTGTTAGCAATAGGATTTTGAAAGTAAGATCAAAAGTATAAAGTAGGTGTTTATACTATTAATGGCATTTGGAATAATTAGACATATCTATCAAAGGTTTGGTCAACTTCAAATGAATCTCTCCAATATAAGTTTGTTGTCAAACAAACACTGGTATTGTGTGATATATATTATATTGCTTGCAAAAATAATAATTACAACCTAACCAAACTAACAGAGGTCGCTAGGGATCGAACTCAGGACTTCTGGTTTACTAGTCTTGCGCTCTATCGAATGACTTAAAGAGAATTTCTCCCTAGCCGAGTGTGTGGAAGCGGCTAGTGTTTTACCAGGGTGACATATACTTGATATAGTATATAATATTGTAAAGGAAAAAGTTTTTGTAAAAGAGAATGTCTCCCTAGCCGAGTGTGTGGGAAGTGGCTAGTATTTTACCAGGGTGACAATTATACTTGATATAGTATATAAAATTGTAAAGGAAAAAGTTTTTGTAAAAGAGAATTTCATTTTGTATTAAATATGAAATATTTTCAGGACCTTGACAAGAAGACAACAACGGGAGGTTTCCTAGGAGAAGGACCTAATCCTCCTCAACCTCAGCTTCCTATTATTCCACCAGCCGTTGGGTAAGTTAAACATGCAAGCTTTTATATGGGTGTGTCAAATAACATTACTTTAAGGTAGATAACTTTTGCCAGGAATTAAATTTAATGAACAAGTTTTAAATAGCAAGTTTTAATACCTTTTTTGAAAAAAAAAAAATGAAGTTGGATAAAAGATGGTTAGATACAGCTTCTTTGGGTCATTGGTGGATAATTTAACAGCACATATTTTAGATGTAGTCATATTTTAGTGCTTTTCATGCTTTAGATAGTGTACTATAATTGCACCAATTGAAGTTCCTTCATATTGTTTTCTATTGCATAGTTCATCAGTGCACAAATTCATCAATGTGCTACTCTGTTAAAATTCATCAATGTGCTACTCTGTTAAAATTCATCAATGTGCTACTCTGTTAAAAGTTAAAATTCATCAATGTGCTACTCTGTTAAAATTCATCAATGTGCTACTCTGTTGAAATTCATCAATGTGCTACTCTGTTAAAATTCAATAATGTGCTACTCTGTTAAAATTCATCAATGTGCTACTCTGTTAAAATTCATCAATGTGCTACTCTGTTAAAATTCATCAATGTGCTACTCTGTTAAAATTCATCAATGTGCTACTCTGTTAAAATTCATCAATGTGCTACTCTGTTAAAATTCATCAATGTGCTACTCTGTTAAAATTCATCAATGTGCTACTCTGTTAAAATTCATCAATGTGCTACTCTGTTAAAATTCATCAATGTGCTACTCTGTTAAAATTCATCAATGTGCTACTCTGTTAAAATTCATCAATGTGCTACTCTGTTAAAATTCAACAATGTGCTACTCTGTTAAAATTCAATAATGTGCTACTCTGTTAAAATTCATCAATGTGCTACTCTGTTAAAATTCATCAATGTGCTACTCTGTTAAAATTCATCAATGTGCTACTCTGTTAAAATTCAATAATGTGCTACTCTGTTAAAATTCATCAATGTGCTACTCTGTGTGCTACTCTGTTGAAATTCATCAATGTGATACTCTGTTAAAATTCAATAATGTGCTAAAATATGAGTGTGCTAAATTAATTACATTTGTATGTTTAAAGTCTTCTTATTGTACCAATAAGGCAAAGTTAAATGTTTCACAAAATCTGGGCATGACATTGGACTGGCATATATTGTTCTGGCCCTTTGCTTTAGAAATTGATAATTCTTTATACCCCATATTTATTTTATCTTTCATTTTGTTACAGTGATGAATATGACAGCGAGGGAAGCGAGGCTAGTGACGATGAGGCTCGGCCGATGACAAGAAACGAGTTACAGCGACGTGTTATGAACACAGTTAAGAAACGCGAGGCTGCAGCAAAGAAACAGGAGTTTAAATATGACTTATCAAACGCCAAAGAAAAGACATCGAAAAATAAAAAAGACAAGAAATAAAATAGACAGTGATGAAAAAATATGACAATAAGAATGTTGATTGATGATATTTGAATAATAAAGTGACACCATCTAAGGACAGCGAGGCTTGCAGTTGAACAAGATCACAATTAATTTTTCCAACATTGAGAAAACAACTCTACTGTAGACATATCGTGTCATTGACTGAAACTTGAACATAGTTTATGGACTTTAATTGTTCAGAATCCGTAAGAATATTTACTGTAAATGTGTAACCAATCAAGAAATTAATTTAAAATCAACATCTTTGTCAACAAGATTGAGATAAAGTGACGTTCATATACAATTTTTCAAAATTTCAAATTGTACCTTTGACTTAGAAATAGTTATCTAAATTTGGAACATTCTTGAATTTTGAAGAAAATGTATAAAAACTTGCTATGGAAGTGCACAAGTTCTCAATAAAACAAATATATTTACAGCACCTTTTGGGAATAGACATATACTTGATTATAAACGATGCCATTCAAGTTTGTATCCAGTACATGAACAATACAATTATTATACACATTTTGATATGTTATTATTGTGTTGGAACTTATGTTTCATATGGAAATATGTGTGAGGAAGCGAGAGAGAATGTGTGTGTAAAATATACAATATTATCTGTGATATCAATTAAAACATCATATCCTCTATTTCATATTGATGTTCAGAATCAATTAACGTGAAATTTTTCTTACAAATCCCAAACAAAATTTTTGTGATTTTTTTTGAGAAAAATCTTGAAAATTATCTATTCATTATTTTAAATATTTGATGAATAATATTTGTTAATATTGGAGATTAGGTTTCCTACACTGGACATTCTTTGCCAACAATAAGGAAAGGTAAGAATGCTATTTATCTGGCATGTAAAATTTAGGTACTTTTGTGGGATTTTAATTTTCACATTTTTTACAGTAAAATAGACAAAACATTTTTTTAATTTTTAAAAAACAAATTAATAAATCCTTAGTGTAGCACTTTATGCAGTAAGGCCCCTAGACATGAGAGCTATCAAAAATACATCTCTTTAAGCAAACCTGGGAAATTAAAAGCTGTGGGAAACAGAATTTTATAGTATTTATATCCAACTTTGATGCAGAAGGCTATATAATAAAAATAATGAAAGAGGGCTATCTAGCGGAAACTGACTTATTAAAGTTAAACAATATGGACAAACGGTTCATCGTACTATGTATCATTTCAATATGTGAACCTAAAAACAACTTTGAAGCAGAAGAGCAGTACTTATGCATGTCTTGGAATTGCCTTAGATCTGGATTTCAAGAATTAAATTGCGATATTTTCAAATTTCAGTTATCTTAGATCTATTTTTAAGACCTCAAAAATATGCACAGTATTTATATTAAATAAAGATGACTTCGATACAACCTTAAACGTTCTGTTCTTTATTATTTTGTCATATATTTATTTAATTGTTTCTATCCTGAGGTATGCATTCTGCTTGATATATTGTCTGGAGGCTTCTCCTCTGAGGGATCCTGGTGTTATGGCCAAACAAATGAGCAATGAACCGGAAACTTTTTCACTAACATGACTTTAGCTTTAATAGACCAGAAAGCCATACTTTGCAGAACTTGTATGAAAAAAATAATACAGTTGTCAGAGATTAAGTATTATAATGGATTCGGAGGCCCAGGGTTCGAGTCCTTGGTCCGAATTCATGAAACCATTATCATGCTCAAGCATGGATTCTGTGCTCAACCCAACTTTCTTGCGACTCGTTTGATTCATGTGACACAATCAAAAGGTCAACTGTACATGTACATATTGAAAACGGTATTCGGCTTAAAGTCTCTCCATTTTTTTTTATTTTTTTTTATTTTTTTTTTTAAAAATTTATCACGGAACAAGAAAATCGGCTTGAGCACAGAATTTGAGTTTGAGCATGAAAACGGTTTAACGAATGCGGACCCTGGTCTGGTCCCTTCGTATTCCGTCTTTGCGTATTGCAGAGTTATCTTCTCTTGGGAGGAGGTATTGATTGTTACGTCATTGGTTTGTGGGAGAAAATTACGTCGTTTTCTCAAAAATTGATGACGAAACTCTCACAAATAAATGACGTAACAATCAATACCTGCTCCCAAGAGAAGATAACTCTGCAGTATGCAAAGACGGAATAATTTTTCATCCAGATTTTTTTTTTATTCATGTTCCGCAATGCGTAATTTTCCAGACGTAATTAATCAAAGTTACAGTCATGGCGGATACATTCGATGCATAGTTACGAATATATCGGAAGTGGTACGAGAGTCCTTAAATAAATCTCGTGTCTGCTAAGTAGTATTGCACTATTTAATTACACTGGAGTTCATATTTTCCCAAGTTTAGACAAATTTATAATTTCCAGCTTTTCGGTCCCTAATACCACCAATAAGTCGATGGACGAAACAGCTGTATGGCGCAATATGTAATTCATTTTTTGCTTACTGTGTTGATTCGTGTGTGTGTGTTAGTTTCATCTGTAAAGGCATTTAAACAAGGTGTGTGTGTGTGATGGTGGGGAAATGCAGCCGGAGCTACAATAATACCATATGTTCCGAAAGATTGTTCCATGGTTTTACAATTTGTAAAGCAAAGAAGTACTTTCTATGAATATTCCCTTATTCCACATGGATGGGATTTTACTTTCGCCATGACGTGCTTTATAACATGATTTCATTTTAATGCCTGCCAGTGGTGTCTACATTTTCCAAACCCATTCTTGTTTCATTTCGTCAACATGATCAGCTGATGAGTTCAATTGAAAAAAAACCCCACAACATTTTGTTACGGTGTGGAAAACGTAAAGTTGTATAGCAGGGCATGTAATCAACTGTTTCACCAAGGTAAAACTCATCATGTATATGACTTTTATATCTATATCTTTTTATCTCTATATATGTTTTCTTCTTTTTTTACCTTATATTAACTTAACTGCAACAATGATTTACTTGTTACTGTAAACATTTTGTAAATATATTTGGTGAAACCGAAACCTAAAAGCAGGAAGAAGTGAGTACGAGTTAAACCAAAATGCTGCCGAATATCGGAGGCATACAATGCAGAAAGACACATACCTATATATATATATATCTATTATCTCTATACATTGTAAGTGTACACACAACATATGCATTTATGCCCTTCCTTCCTTACTTACATGTACTTAGGGCAGCGGTAACTATGGTTTTACTGGCGAACATAGTTTTTTTCTCAAAGCAATAGAATATATCAATGTTGTATTATTTGTATACTTGAATTATTTGCTTTACATATATCTATATCTATTTATCTCTATATATTTATCTAAATCTATTTATTTTTATATTTATCTTTTTAAACCTTATATTAACTCAACCTCAACAATGCTTTCCTTGTTACTGAAAATTCTTGGTTAATATATTTGGTAAATCATATCTAAAATAGCAGGAAGAAGATAGTACGAGTTAAACTAATACGTTGCCAAATGTCAGATACACATACTTAAGTTAGGTGTCATCGAGAGGTTAGCAAACGGTCGCCAGTAGAACCATGGTTACCGTTGCCCAAAGTAAGTAAGTAAGGGTACAGCTGCATATGTTATGAGTAGACCTACAATGTTTAAAAGATGAGACTGTTCCATAAATATATTTGTTTAACATCTTTACAATACATCTTCTAGCTAACAAAATAAGTAAAACAAAGGTAACTCCTTCATATCAGTGTTGTATTAGTTACATATATGCATTATTAATTTAAAACATACAAAATTACAGGCGAGTGCAGGTGTCAAGGAAGTTATACGAAAACCTACAGCTATAAGACACTCATCCATGTCCCTGTGTCTGTAGTTGTTCTTGCATGTCAGTAGATGACACACAATGCTATAAATATACAGCTATGTTGTCAAAATTATCACTGGGGATTTTAAACTACCCCCACGTGACTTTAAATATATTTACAAACACATCACTGAAAATAACACCATTCATTTAGATATCAACACTAGCCATGACGGACGGTCAGGATCTATACAAGTTGATGAACCTGTAGGGTGATATAGTCACAAAACTGGTGGAAGGAACCATGGACAAAGTTAAAGTTAACCCCGGGATGGAGGTGGTTAGGACCTTGGTATACCTACTGGTGATATTTATGTGTACAGGTGAGTACTTTCTTACTTACATGTAGATACCCATACGATGTATGTGTATACACAATACACAGAGGGCAAGACAACTTGATGTACGCCTCCTAGTACTTACCGTAAATGGGCGTTCGTACGTAGTTTTCGCACTCTACGAAATCCAATTAACATATAGTGTAGTAACATTTCGTTCTTCTTTGGACCCTTGGTTTTATTGTATTTTTTCATATTGATTCAACGCGGAATACGTTTGTATTCCATTGATATGGATCTTTGTTGTGAATATCATAGTCTAGGCCAATGTCTGCCTTAAACACATTTTACATTCAACACTCTCTTGCATAATTGTATTCCGTATATTTTTTTCACGTCCCACCCATAACTATTTGAAAAGGTTAAATTCATGTGAAATCTTAAAATAAAAATCACAGCAGACATGTACTACAAATCAGTTCAAACGTATATTATATATATTGTTGTGTCAGTGTGTATGTCAATGAAAGAGTTTAGAGATATTTATAGAACGGTTCACTAAGGGTTGTTCACTGAGGCATGACCATCGTTGCTTTATTTAAATGTCTGTCTTAAAGTTATCCATGTTAGTGGAGAAACTCCGGGCCAAACATTGTTATTATTCTCACATTAAGCTCCCGGCAGAAATCACATGATCCTATTTGTATTTGCTTTTAACTGTTATGTTGCTCCCTCAGAAACTGTCTGGAAAGTGCGTCGACAGACTCAGCCCCATTATTATTCTAAAGAAACAAATTGTTGACCTGTTTTTAATAGTGAGGTAAATATTTGGTCCCCCTCATTTATTTTACCATGAACAGAAATATGTGTAAGGAAATATAACAGCAGACATACTCATTCGATATGATTACTGATAGACAAAAGATACTTCGCATAGAAAAATATTTGGGGATATGGGTACCTTATAAAATGACAGATATGTGCCGACTAATATAAAATATGTTTTGAAATGATATATAATGGTGTTTGGATTGATAGTTACATAACAATCATTTTGACTCTAAAAACATCAAATTGATACACTTAATATATGTTTAGTGATATTCATGCTGAAATGTCGCAAAACTTACTTAACGAATACAAAGTATGTCAAGTTGTCAACCTAAGTATACCGATATACATCGCGGAGATAAATTCCACAATCTTATAAACCTTGCTATGATAAATAATGTTATAAAAATATTTAAAACTGTGTAGGCCTATAGTTTATATCGTAAACCTGTCATCATAAACATTTATGTTATCATTATACCTCATCTTTATCACAGCGTGTCTGATTGGCTGACAATGATCATATGACGGGGAAATAACCCAACGACAGACTATTGTTTTTTTAATTGGGTGCCGAAACATAGCTTTGGTTCTTGTCAAATATAGTCAATGTGTAATTTCAGAGAGAGAAAATAAACGAGCATGTTCTCTATCTATAGTTAAAATAGCCGTATTCATGTTCTTCTGTACTCTACTTATATATCATGCATAACAATTTTTTCAAGATGTTTGCAATAACAACAAGCATTTGAAATGTAGTTTTTCCAAACGTATGCATTCTTGTTGTGAAGGGGATAATGTGTTATATTATCGTTTTATTCATATGTGAAGATGTAAACATAAACATATTTATTGTCTTTGAAAATATGTGTTTATATTTTTTAATGGAACTTGGCTACACGGAAAGAATACAATTAAAACAGCATGAACGAGCTTCACCTTTTTTTGTATAGATGTATTAATGTTAACAAATCAAAGCACAACAGAAAACCATGTGTGCCCCTTATGTAGTACAAGCCATAAACAATTTAGCAAATTCGATTTCTTGTGACCTTCAATAAAGGCGAATGTCAGCAATGCTTTCTAAAGTGACAATGTACATGTAGTAAGGTACAATAAGCTATACACCAAATATAAGAGTCTTCATGTCAAAATAAATAAAAATTCAATTCAATAAAAAATTGCAAAAACAGCGATGTTTCTCATTTCTGTTTTTGGATTTATTCTATGACAAGAATATCTCTAACGGGATTCATTATATATATTTAGAATGACTGTTTTTCTCGATAGTTTACACAATTGTATGATATTTGTTGTTTTTGATATAAACATTATGACAAAGCGGAGCCGGCGCTACGGTTTCTTTCCCATAACTGTTGATCCTACATTTGGCTGCCCTAGTCCCAGACTCATTGTTGTCCTCTGATCCAGTTTTTACGACTTGTATGACAACACAAGGAGGTTGGCTACTTAAAATGTACAAGTACCTATGTATTACATCCCTCTATTATAACGAACAATTCAGTACAAAGGAAAACCTTTAAATTTATGTCATCCTATAGTGTCAAAGAAATCAAGCATGTAATGGCTGCTTGCCGATAGCTATTGTGGTTACTTTATGTGTCTTTATAACGTTGAAAACAATTTTAAGGATACACGTCCCACTGCTTAAAAATGAAACTATGAATTGAAATCTTTCTAGTGCGTTACAATAGCATCAGTAATTAATTAATGATGAGAGTACACTCCGGTTTTCTGTGTTATAGCATAAAAATATATCCAAGTCAATTCTTATAATTTATTTTACTATACACACAATCCCTGTGAAAATCTACTTTTATTGATGGATTCTTTTCTCTTAAAATTATTACGCCGCTGTATCAGCCAATCAAAAGCGACGTTACAAACGGCGACGTCATGTTTTTACGTTATGGGCTGATACATGTAGCATATTTTTTTAAATCAACGAAATTATTTGTTACAAGCAAGCTTAACTTATTTGAGGATTAACTTGTAAGTAATTAATTTTCGGAAAAAAAGTCTTATGCCTTGCAGGTTTCTTTTGAAAAGCGATAGACATTGAATTAACAAACATATCAACAATTAAAAATGCATGTTTTAAAACTACAGTCGGCAAATCTTCGATATTTTGCCTGCAGATGAAGGGACAGGGATATTTAATTGTAAAAAAATAATCTTTACATAATGTATTATGTAGTGACACGAACAACTCAGACACGAGTGTTGTACATTGGTACACTATCGTGCTGAGGTGTGAGTCTGAATCATAGTTAAACGAACAACTCGGGCCTGAGTATTGTACATTGGTACACTATCGTGGTGTGGTGTGAGTCTGAATCATAGTGACACGAACAACTATGACACGAGTATTGTACATTGGTACACTTTCGTGGTGTGGTGTGACGCTGAATCATAGTAACACGAACAACTCAGACACGAGTATTGTCCATTGGTACACTATCATGGTGAGGTGTGAGTATGAATCATAGTAACACGAAAAACTCAGACACGAGTATTGAACATTGGTACATTATCGTGGTGAGATGTGACGCTGAATCACAGTAAAACGAACAACTCAGACACAAGTATTGTACATTGGCACATTATCGTGGTGAGATGTGACGCTGAATCACAGTAAAACGAACAACTCAGACACGTAGCAACTCACACACTCCTCCGTGTATCTGAATGCTTCTGAACAAGTAGGCTATATAGCTAACATGTGGCGTCTTGTGTTTACTTTTGAAAGCTCGTATCGTGGTGAGTAGTGACTCTGAATCACAATGACATGAACAACTCAGACACGAGTATTGTACATTGGTACATTATCGTGGCGAGGTTTGCATATGAATCACAATTACATAAACAACTCAGACACGAGTATTGTACATTGGTACATTATCGTGGTGAGGCTTGCATATGAATAACAGTGACACGAAGAAATCAAACTCAAGTATTGTACATTTGTTCACTATCATGGTGAGGTGTGACTCTGAATCACAATGACATAAACAACTCAGACACAAGTATTGTACATTGGTACACTATCGTGGTGAGGTGTGACGCTGAATCATAGTTTAACGAACAACTCAGACATGAGTCTGCATCATAGTGACACGAACAACACACACACGAGTATTGTACATTGGTACACCATCGTAATGTGACTTTAAATCACAATGACACGAACAACTCAGGCACGAGTATTGTACATTTTTTCACTATCGTGGTGAGGTATGACTCTGCATCATAGTGACACGAACAACTCAGGCTCGAGTATTGTACATTGGTACACTATCATGGTGAGGTGTGACTCTGAATCACAATGACATAATCACAATGACATAAACAATGACATAAACAACTCTGACGCGACTATTGTACATTGGTAAATTATCGTGGTGAGGTTTGCATATGAATCACAATTACATAAACAACTCAGACACAAGTATTGTACATTGGTACACTGTCATGGTGAGGTGTGATTCAGGATCAAAACGACATAAACAACTCAGACACGGGTATTGTACATTGGTACATTATAATCACAGTGACACGAACATGATGGTGAGGTGTGACTCTGAATCACAGTGACACGAACAACTCAAACCCATGTTTTGTATATTGGTACACTATCGTGGGGAGGTGTGACGCTGAATCATACAAGTAGTAACACGAACAATTCGGGCACGAGTATTGTACATTGGTCCCTTATCGTGGTGAGGTGTGACGCATGTTTTGTATATTGGTACACTATCGTTGTGAGGTGTGAGTCTGAATCGTAGTAACACGAACAACTCAGACACGAGTCTGCATCATAGTGACACTTGGTACACTATTGTGGTGTGGTGTGACGCTGAATCATAGTAACACGAACAACTCTGACACGACTATTGTACATTGGTACACTATTGTGGTGTGGTGTGACGCTGAATCATACATGTAGTAACACGAACAATTCAGACACGAGTATTGTACATTGGTACATTATCGTGGTGAGGTGTGACACTGAATCATAGTAACACGAAACACTCAGACACGAGTATTGTTGAGGTGTGAGTATGAATCATAGTAACACGAACAACTCAGACACGAGGATTGTACATTGGTACATTAACATGGTGAGGTGTGAGTATGAATCATAGTAACACGAACAACTCAGACACGAGTATTGTTCATTGGTACATTATCGTGGCGAGGTTTGCATATGAATCACAGTGACACGAATAAATTAGACACGAGTATTGCTCATTGGTACACTATCATGGTGAGGTGTGACTCTGGAATACAATGACATAAACAACTCTGACGCGACTATTGTACATTGGTACATTAACATGGTGAGGTGTGAGTATGAATCATAGTAACCCGAACAACTCAGACACGAGTGTTGTACATTGGTACACTATCGTGGCGAGGCTTGCATATGAATCACATCATAGTAACACGAACAACTCAGACACGATTATTGTACATTGGTACACTGTCATGGTGAGGTGTGATTCTGAATCACAATGACAAACAACTCAGACACGAGTGTTGTACATTGGTACACTATTGTGGTGTGGTGTGACGCTGAATCATAGTAACACGAACAACTCAGACACGAGTATTGTACATTGGTATATTATCGTGGTGAGGCTTGCATATGAATCACAGTGACACGAACAAATTAGACACAAGTAATGTACATCGGCACACTATCATGGTGAGGTGTGACTCTGAATCACAATGACGTAAACAACTCAGACACGAGTATTGTACATTGGTACATTATCGTGGTGAGGCTTGCATATGAATCACAGTGACAGGAACAAATTAGACACAAGTAATGTACATCGGCACACTATCATGGTGAGGTGTGACTCTGAATCACAATGACATAAACAACTCAGACACGAGTATTGTACATTGGTACATTATCGTGGTGAGGTTTGCATACGAATAACAGTGACACAAAGAAATCAGACTCGGGTATTGCACTTTTGTTCACTATCATGTGAGGTGTGAATCTGAATCACAGTGACACGAACAACTCAAACACATGTTTTGTATATTGGTACACTATCGGCGTGAGGTGTGATGCTGAATCATAGTGACACGAACAACTTAGGAACGAGTATTGTACATTGGTACACTATCGTGGTGAGGTGTGACGCTGAATCATAGTAACACGAACCACTCAGACAAGACTTTTGTATATTGGTACACTATCGTGGTGGGATGTGACGGTGAATCATAGTAACACGAACAACTCTGACACGACTATTGTACATAGGGACACTATCGTGGTGAGGTGTGACGCTGAATCATACTAACACAAACCACTCAGACACGACCATTATACATTGGTACACTATCGTGGTGAGGTGTGACGCTGAATCATAGTAACACGAACCACTCAGACACGACTTTTGTACATTGGTACACTATCGTGGTGAGGTGTGATGCTGAAACATAGTGACACGAACAACTATGACACGAGTATTGTACATTGGTACACTATCATGGCGAGGTGTGACAGTGAATCACAATGACATAAACAACTCAGGCACGAGTATTGTACATTGGTACATTATCGTGGTGAGGCTTGCATATGAATCACAGTGACACGAACGAATACGACACAAGTATTGTACATTGGCACACTATCATGGTGAGGTGTGACTCTGAATCACAATGACATAAACAACTCAGACACGAGTATTGTACATTGGTACACTATCGTGGCGTGGTGTGACTCTGAATCATAGTTAAACGAACAACTCAGACATGAGTCTGCATCATAGTGACACGAACAACCCACACACGAGTGTTGTACATTGGTACACCATCGTAATGTGACTTTGAATCACAATGACACGAACAACTCAGGCACGAGTATTGTACATTTTTTCACTATCGTGGTGAGGTTTGCATATGAATCACAGTGACACGAATAAATTAGACACGAGTATTGCACATTGGTACACTATCATGGTGAGGTGTGATTCAGGATCAAAATGACATAAACAACTCAGACACGACTATTGTACATTGGTACATTATCGTGGCGAGGCTTGCATATGAATCACAGTGACACGAACAAATTAGACACAAGTATTGTACATTGGTACACTATCATGGTGAGGTGTGATTCTGAATCACAATGACATAAACAACTCAGACACGGGTATTGTACATTGGTACACTATCGTGGCGAGGCTTGCATATGAATCACAGTGACACGAACAAATTAGACACAAGTATTGTACATTGGTACACTATCATCGTGAGGTGTGATTCTGAATCACAATGACATAAACAACTCAGACACGAGTATTGTACATTGGTACATTATCCTGGTGAGGTTTACATATGAATAACAGTGACACGAACAAATTAGACACGACTATTGTACATTGGTACACTATCATGGTGAGGTGTGACTCTGAATCACAATGACATAAACAACTAAGACACAAGTATTGTACATTGGTATACTATCATGGTGAGGTGTGACTCTGAATCACAATGACATAAACAACTAAGACACAAGTATTGTACATTGGCACACTATCATGGTGAGGTGTGATTCAGGATCAAAATGACATAAACAACTCAGACACGGGTATTGTACATTGGTACATTATCGTGGCGAGGCTTGCATATGAATCACAGTGACACGAACAAATTAGACACAAGTATTGTACATTGGTACACTATCATGGTGAGGTGTGGTTCTGAATCACAATGACATAAACAACTCAGACACGGGTATTGTACATTGGTACATTATCGTGGCGAGGTGTGAATCTGAATCACAGTGACCCGAACAACTCAAACCCATGTTTTGTATATTGGTACACTATCGGCGTGAGGTGTGATGCTGAATCATAGTGACACGAACAACTCTGACACGACTATTGTACATTGGTACATTATCGTGGCGAGTCTTGCATATGAATCACAGTGACACGAACAACTCAGGCACGAGTATTGGTACATTATCGTGGCGAGGCTTGCATATGAAGCACAGTGACACGAACAAATTAGACACAAGTATTTTACATTGGTACACTATCATGGTGAGGTGTGACTATAAATCACAATGACATAAACAACTCAGACACGACTATTATGACATAAACAACTAAGACACAAGTATTGTACATTGGTATACTATCATGGTGAGGTGTGACTCTAAATCACAATGACATAAACAACTCAGACACGGGGAACAACTCAGACACGAGTATTGTACATTGGTACATTAGTGTGACGCTGAATCATACTAACACAAACCACTCAGACACGACCATTATACATTGGTACACTATCGGGGTGAGGTGTGACGCTGAATCATAGTAACACGAACCACTCAGACACGACTTTTGTACATTGGTACACTATCGTGGTGAGGGGTGACGCTGAATCATAGTAACACGAACCACTCAGACACGACTTTTGTACATTGGTACACTATCGTGGTGAGGTGTGATGCTGAATCATAGTGACACGAACAACTTAGTAACGAGTATTGTACATTGGTACACTATCGTGGCGTGGTGTGACTCTGAATCATAGTTAAATGAACAACTCAGACATGAGTCTGCATCATAGTGACACGAACAACACAAATACGAGTGTTGTACATTGGTCCACCATCGTAATGTGACTTTGAATCACAATGACACGAACATACTATCATGGTGAGGTGTGACTCTGAATCGCAATGACATAAACAACTCAGACACGAGTACTCAAACCCATGTTTTGTATATTGGTACACTATCGGCGTGAGGTGTGATGCTGAATCATAGTGACACGAACAACTTAGTAACGAGTATTGTACATTGGTACACTATCGTGGTGTGGTGTGACGCTGAATCATAGTAACCCGAACAACTCAGACACGACTATTGTACATTGGTACACTATCTTGGTGAGGTGTGAGTCTGAATCATAGTAGCACGAAGAACTCAGATACGAGTATTGTACATTGGTACATTATTGTGGTGAGGTGTGAGTATGGATCATAGTAACACGAACAACTCAGACACGAGTATGTGAGGTGTGACTCTGAATCACAATGACATAAACAACTCTGACACGACTATTGTACATTGGTACACTATCGTGGTGTGGTGTGACGCTGAATCATAGTAACACGAACAACTCAGACACGACTATTGTACATTGGTACACTATCTTGGTGAGGTGTGAGTCTGAATCATAGTAACACGAACAACTCAGATACGAGTATTGTACATTGGTACATTATTGTGGTGAGGTGTGAGTATGAATCATAGTAACACGAACAACTCAGACACTAGTATTGTACATTAGTACCTGGGTGTACACATCATCTATTGTAGCACTCAGTGTGTAGCAACTCACACACTCCTCCGTGTATCTGAATGCTTCTGAACAAGTAGGCTATATAGCTACCATGTGGTGTCTTGGGTTTACTTTTGAAAGCTCGTATCGTGGGGAGTAGTGACTCTGAATCACAATGACATGAACAACTCAGACACGAGTATTGTACATTGGTACATTATCGTGGTGAGGCTTGCATATGAATCACAGTGACATGAACAAATTAGACACAAGTATTGTACATTGGTACACTATCATGGTGAAGTGTGACTCTAAATCACAATGACATAAACAACTCAGACACGAGTATTGTACATTAGTACATTATCGTGGTGAGGTTTGCATATGAATAACAGTGACACGAAGAAATCAAACACAAGTATTGTACATTTGTTCACTATCATGTGGGGTGTGAATCTGAATCGCAGTGACACGAACAAATCAAACACATGTTTTGTATATTGGTTCACTATCGTGTTGAGGTGTGAGTCTGAATCACAATGACATAAACAACTCAAACACATGTTTTGTATATTAGTACACTATCGTGGTGAGGTGTGACGCTGAATAATAGTTAATCGAACAACTCAGACACGACTCTGCATCATAGTGACACGAACAACACAAATACGAGTGTTGTACATTGGTACACCATCGTAATGTGACTTTGAATCAAAATTACCTTGGTACACTATCATGGTGAGGTGTGACTCTGGAATACAATTACATAAACATCTCAGACACGACTATTGTACATTGGTACATTATCGTGGTGAGGTTTGCATATGAATCACAGTGACACGAACAAATTAGACATGACTATTGTACATTGGTACACTATCATGGTGATGTGTGACTCTGAATCACAATTTCATAAACAACTCAGACACGAGTATTGTACGTTTTTTCACTATCGTGGTGAGGTGTGCATATGAATCACAGTGACACGAACAAATTAGACATGACTATTGTACATTGGTACACTATCATGGTGAAGTGTGACTCTGGAATACAATGACATAAACAACTCAGACACGAGTATTGTACAGGGGGACATTATCCTGGTGAGGTGTACAGATGAATAACAGTGACACGAACAAATTAGACACGAGTATTGTACATTGGTACATTATCCTGGTGAGGTGTGACTCTGAATCACAATGACACGAACAACTCAGACACAACTATTGAACATTGGTACACTATCATGGTGAGGTGTGACGCTGGAATACAATGACATAAACAACTCAGACACGACTATTGTACATTGGTACACTATCTTGGTGAGGTGTGAGTCTGAATCATAGTAACACGAACAACTCAGACACGACTATTGTACATTGGTACACTATCTTGGTGAGGTGTGAGTCTGAATCATAGTAACACGAACAACTCAGACACGAGTATTGTACATTGGTACATTATCGTGGTGAGGTGTTGTACATTGGTACACCATCGTAATGTGACTTTAAATCACAATGACACGAACAACTCAGGCACGAGTATTGTACATTTTTTCACTATCGTGGTGAGGCGTGCATATGAATCACAGTGACACGAACAACTCAGGCACGAGTATTGTACATTTTTTCACTATCGTGGTGAGGCGTGCATATGAATCACAGTGACACGAACAACTCAGGCACGAGTATTGTACATTTTTTCACTATCGTGGTGAGGCGTGCATATGAATCACAGTGACACGAACAACTCAGGCACGAGTATTGTACATTTTTTCACTATCGCGGTGAGGTAAGCATATGAATCACAGTGACACGAACAAATTAGACACGAGTATTGTAAATTATCGTGGTGAGGTTTGCATATGAATCACAGTGACACGAACAACTCAGGCACGAGTATTGTACATTTTTTCACTATCGCGGTGAGGTAAGCATATGAATCACAGTGACACGAACAAATTAGACACGAGTATTGTACATTGGTACATTATCATGGTGAGGTGTGACTCTGAATCACAATGACACGAACAACTCAGACACAACTATTGTACATTGGTACACTATCATGGTGAGGTGTGACTCTGACTCACAATGACATAAACAACTCTGACACGACTATTGTACATTTGTACACTATCGTGGTGAGGGGCGAGTCTGAATCACAATGACATACACAACTCAGACACGACTATTGTACATTTGTACACTATCGTGGTGAGGGGCGAGTCTGAATCACAATGACACGAACAACTCAGACACGACTCTGCATCATAGTGACACGAACCTATTGTACATTGGTACATTATCATGGGGAGGTGTGACTCTGGACCATCGTAATGTGACTTTGAATCACAATGACACGAACACCTCAGGCACGAGTATTGTACATTGGTACACTATCAGACACGAACAACTCAGACATGAGTCTGCATCATAGTGACACGAACAACACACTAACGAGTATTGTACATTGGTACACCATCGTAATGTGACTCTGCATCATATTGACACGAACAACTCAGGCTCGACTATTGTACATTGGTACACTATCATGGTGAGGTGTGACTCTGGAATACAATGACATAAACAACTCAGACACAACTATTGTACATTGGTACATTATCCTGGTGAGGTGTGACTCTGGAATACAATGACATAAACAACTCAGACGCGACTATTGTACATTGGTACATTATCGTGGGGAGGCTTGCATATGAATAACAGTGACACGAAGAAAGCAAGCACAAGTATTTTACATTTGTTCACTATCATGTGAGGTGTGAATCTGAATCACAGTGACACGAACGACTCAAACACATGTTTTGTATATTGGTACACTATCGTGGGGAGGTGGGAGTCTGAATCACAATGACATAAACAACTCTGACACGACTATTGTACATTGGAACACTATCGTGGTGTGATGTGACGCTGAATCATAGTAACACGAAAAACTCAGACACGGGTATTGTACAATGGGGCCCTATCGTGGTGAGGTGTGAGCCTGAATCACAATGACATAAACAACTAAGACACAACTATTGTACATTGGTGCATTATCGTGGCGAGGCTTGCATATGCATAACAGTGACACGAACAAATTAGACCCGAGTATTGTACATTGGTACACTATCGGGGTGAGGTGTGAGTCTGAATCATAGTAACACGAACAACTCAGACACGAGTATTGTACATTGGTACATTATCATGGTGAGGTGTGACTCTGGAATACAATGACATACACAACTCAGACACGACTATTGTACATTAGTACATTATCGTGGTGAGGTTTGCATATGAATAACAGTGACACGAACAAATTAGACCCGAGTATTGTACATTGGTACACTATCGTGGCGAGGTGTGAGCCTGAATCATAGTAACACGAACAATTCAGACACGGGTATTGTACATTGGTACATTATCATGGTGAGGTGTGACTCTGGAGTACAATGACATAAACAACTCAGACACGACTATTGTACATTGGTACACTATCGTGGTGTGATGTGACGCTGAATCATAGTAACACGAACAACTCAGACACGGGTATTGTACATTGGTACACTATCGTGGTGAGGTGTGAGTCTGAATCATAGTAACACGAACAACTCAGACACGAGTATTGTACATTAGTACCTGGGTGTACACATCATCTATTGTAGCACTCAGTGTGTAGCAACTCACACACTCCTCCGTGTATCTGAATGCTTCTGATCAAGTAGGCTATATAGCTACCATGTGGTGTCTTACGTTTACTTTTGAAAGCTCGTATCGTGGTGAGTAGTGACTCTGAATCACAATGACATGAACAACTCAGACACGAGTATTGTACTTTGGTACATTATCGTGGCGAGGTTTGCATATGAATCACAGTGACATGAACAAATTAGACACAAGTATTGTACATTGGTACACTATCATGGTGAGGTGTGACTCTAAATCACAATGACATAAACAACTCAGGCACGAGTATTGTACATTGGTACATTATCGTGGTGAGGTTTGCATATGAATAACAGTGACATGAAGAAATCAAACACAAGTATTGTACATTTGTTCACTATCATGTGGGGTGTGAATCTGAATCGCAGTGACACGAACAACTCAAACACATGTTTTGTATATTGGTTCACTATCGTGGTGAGGTGTGAGTCTGAATCACAATGACATAAACAACTCAAACACATGTTTTGTATATTGGTACACTATCGTGGTGAGGTGTGACGCTGAATAATAGTTAATCGAACAACTCAGACACGACTCTGCATCATAGTGACACGAACAACACACACACGAGTATTGTACATTGGTACACCATCGTAATGTGACTTTGAATCACAATGACACGAACAACTCAGGCACGAGTATTGTACATTTTTTCACTATCGTGGTGAGGTATGACTCTCCATCATAGTGACACGAACAACACAGGCTCGAGTATTGTACATTGGTAAGTTATCGTGGTGAGGTTTGCATATGAATCACAGTGACACGAACAACTCAGGCACGAGTATTGTACATTTTTTCACTGTCGTGGTAAGGTATGACTCTGCATCATAGTGACACGAACAACTCAGGCACGAGTATTGTACATTGGTACACTATCGGGGTGGGATGTGACTCTAAATATAAAAATAAAAAAAATCTCGAACACACAATGAACACATGTCTCGCACAATTCTCATTATCCTACATTCCATTGCCCAGGCAGCGTATCGCCTAGGAACACCACTTTGTTTGCAGGTGCGAGGCATATACATTATAACTATACACTGGGGCATTATAGATTCATAACCAGACCAGTTATAACTCCCAAGCTCGACACGAATTTATCATAATCACATCATTATTTTTCCTGTTTTGCAAGGACATGTGTTTGTCAAATATGTAAAAATAAATTTTAAGATCACATACTACTATGTGACACTTTGTTGTTCGCACGCTTAGCTCATGACACCCGAGTGGCTTTGTTGATATCGAATGTAGTGGAAAATCCTGTTTTACTGGCAACGTAAGCAACTTTTTAAAGTAGTTTAGGTATTTATAACTTTAATGACATTTCCACGGTAGAAAAACATTCGATCATATAAGTATGCATACATCGTGCAGTTCACACTACTAAGATATAGTAAACACCCTTAGAAACAGAAATAAATTGATAAGACATAGTATTAAATCAATATGAATAATTTGACAGAGTGTCAAATTCAAAATCAAAGGATTTCATTCTTGCTATGACGTCAGTGAACCGAATGCGTCACACATTTTAGTTTAATATTGATGTTTTTTTTATACCATAGTATCTTTTTTTTTAAAAGTTTGTTTATATACCATCCGCTTTTCTTTTTTATAATAAGTTAATATATTTCGACACGTGGTTCTATAAATACAATGCAAAATACTATTAGGGTCACGTATGGTCTTGAACAGGTGTAACTTTACCCTGCTAAAGAGACTGTTTGGCTTATATTTGGGGATACACGATCAACATAAGCAGAACATTCCTGATTGTTCAAATATTTAAGATTCTGATTAAATTTCTTCTCTTAATCAGCACTAGTATTGAAAATAACAAGTTTCTGAAAATGATATCCAATTACTTAGTGTCGCATAGCTTACCATCTGCTTTTAGCTTACCATCTGCTATTAGGAAGTCAAATACCCTGGCCAAAATTCAAGAGGGACATAAAAACTTAATTCTTCACGTCTGCATTTTAGAATCTTTGCAAAGACGTCATGTAAATACCACCCTTTTATTTGTTCAATTATGTGCACATTGCTTGTTTAATGTATGAAAGTAATTGCAAGCCTTTGTTGTTTGTTTTCACAATTATAACCATTACTATTATCCATATGTTGTAAAGCGCCTTAGAGTAATTTTACAAATTATATAGGGCGCTATATAAATGCTGTATATTATATTATTATTATTAAACGTAAATCAAAATTTTTTTTTTTTATTTTGTAATCATTTCTAACCTTTAACTGTCCCTTTAACAATACTCAGCATCCAATGAAGCCGATTTACAAAAGTATCCTGTAGTGAAAATTGCATATGTAAAATATTTTTTTGAAAAGCATGCTGATTTCGTTGGCCGCTTTCCCACAAGTGTCACGTGTTGGGTACAATTACGTCATATACGTTCTGTAAACCCTTAGAACATGTCATGACAACATTAAAGCTTCTGTACGGGCTACACTCGTCCCTGCAGGTCGGTGATCGAGAAAAGAATACACCTGCTGTTACCTACTGCATGTATCATAAGAGAGGGTTTATGTGGGGAACCCCCTGCATAATTGGGAAATCTGCTTTTGTGCCCTTTATTTGGGGACACAAAAGCGACCAAAATAAATCTACTGCAACCATAAAAATCATCATTAATGAGTCCGATTCCATAATCTTTATTTTTATCAATTTTACACAAACATGAGTGTAATTCAAATACAGATATCAATGGCGCTATGGACGTTCCAGGTGTTATTAATATAAAACAATAACACTGTACTTTTTGAATCAAATGTCACCTTATGAGTAATCTATACTTCATGTTTTTTTTCGTCTTGATATATGAAAATTTTATCGAGGATACATATTGCGAATCATTTAATGATTTTAAACGGTCAATTTTACTTTCTCAAATCAATATAATCACATATTCACCTCAACAAAAGTCCTTAACCCTTTCACCCCTATGTACCTTTAGTAGACTCTACCATGCATTGATATGGATGAGTCCATTATGATCTGCGGTGGTGAAAGGGTTAATTGTTATTTCAGATAATGAAATTGTTTTTTATTATTCAACTAAATAGAACATATGAAAATGGTAAGGAGAAAAGTATTTTATTTGACAAAGAGCATTGTGACGTTACAATCAAAGTGGCATCATAAAGACACTATTGACCTTCTGTCTCTAACAATGGTTACGCCGAGTCAATATCACAAATCAATGACCTCTACATGATACTGATCTACCCGATGAGAATTTCGGAAAATCTTGTGTCATCTACTATTAGCGATATATATGGGACCTAAAAATGTAAAACTACAGTGAGGCTGAGGTAAATTACAATTACAATGTGAGTTCACTGTACTCTAGTGTCATTTTGAACATATTGAAAATTTTCAAAGCTCTACCTTTATTGTTTTTAGAGTTTTCTATCCCATAATAGTTTATCTAAAGAGAACATGCATGCTTGTGTAATTCCAAATGTATTATAAACTACTTCAATCAATAAATCTCAGTATCAATTTATGAAACATATTCCTAGCATTCGTAGTAAGATCTACTATGTATCTTTCGCATCAACATTGTTGACACTAGAGTCTCACATATTAATTGTATGGCAACATTTGGTTTGGTATCGGTATTCCTGAGTTAAACACAAACCGATTTATTTCAAATAGAGAGGAAGTTTTAAAGATATCTCTGTTTCAAGTAAAAAAAACCAAAAAAACCCATTCATTAACACCTCATTGTACCATTACGATTAGTAAATAAGTACTACATGTAATACACCTTTTTTTCTCTTTATGAAATTTAGTTTACAAAGTACCTCACTCTATCTACTACTGCAGTTTTATGACAAGTGAAAATTAGTTTCAATTTTTATTTCATCATCAGTCCATGACTCACTAAATGTTGTCACGATTTCATGTTCTCTAACTATAGATCTAGGTCAATGACTGGGTGGTTTTACGGATTGACAACAAGGAGGCCCATGCTTGAGTGAAGTTTATATATACAACATCCATGAACAAAGTTAAAGTACAGTACTTGATACTGTAAAGCATAGAAATAACCCTACACAATAAGTCCTGCAGATGCTGGTGTCATACTTACAGGGGACCCATATTGGTACTCATCGGCGTCCTCATTTTTAATGTCTGTGCATATGCAAAAATATTCTAGAACAAATTGATAAAAGCCTTTTTATATTTGTCTGAATGTATATACAATCTATCATATCTTCTATAAATATAGTACTTACCGAATATGTTTATATGTGTTTTTGTGAATGTCTGCAATGTATATTCTCCCTTCTGGAAAGGCTTTAATATGCGGCGCCTAATCCAATTGTATTTAAATGATATGGAATCCATTTGAAATGATGTGCTCACGTAGCCGAGTTGTTTATATATATTCGTGTTTTTTGTAAAAAAAGTTATCTATTTTCTCATCTACCTTATGTGTTTGGTAACCATTGGTAACAATTTCTGGATCCACCCTCACCCTTTATATACAGTATCAGTTATCAACATCCGAGTAGAGCTGTTCCAAGCATGGTTAGCTTAACAGGTCATTAAACCGTGTTTGTATGTTTGTTTGTATGAGGTATAATGTCATGGCAACAGCAAAAATCACATGACGACGGGGGTCTAGGGAGACAACGCCGAGCAGACGGAGTAAGGAAGTGAGGGAAGACAAAAATATATAGATCTCAAATGGTGCTAAGGTGCAGCAGATCAATTCTGAATTTGTCAGATTCCCCTAAACAAAGGACAAAGAAGAAAAAAATCTGATTCTACAGCGGGTCATTCGTAATCGCTTCATTCTATAAATTAGAGTTGGATAAAACAGACACATTTTTCTCCATTATCTTCAGAGGTTGGGTATTTAGGTTTATCCTATGTAAAGTGGTTTTGGATTTTTTTAAGGTACATGATATGAAAGTTTGTGCTAAGTAATGGCTAAACTAATCAGTTGGTATGAAGTTCAAAATCTACTGTATCTTTAATAAGATACTAATTTTTTGGGGAACTCCAGAATCAAGATATGATATCTAAAATAAATATGCTAAATGTTTCACAAGCAAGAAGTTTGCCAAGATAGTGCACTTGTACTGCAAAATTAACAAACAAGAACAAATCATTAAAATCTGAGCTCAAACAGATACGAAAGGACAGCAAAAGAAATCTAGGAGATACCAAACCGAAAGAGAAAATATGTCATGACTCCAAAAAAAGCGAAACACATATTTTTCAATTACAAACCACCTGCCCCATGTCCAAAGTATTGATAAAAATTATGATGACCATCGTTATATTTCCTCATTATGTATTGAAGCGTCACATGTATAAATGCCTAAGTATCTAGATATGCAGTTTATGGATCAACAGAGCCCCAAATGTCGTGATATTTAGATGTATGTGGTACACTGGAGTAGGAAGTCAGCTAAGAATGCAAACTCCATTACCTTTGACCCCGTGCATTCTTATATACATGTCAGTACATGTCCTTGAAATGTACGATCAGTTTGTTGGAATACTTCAAATCCATTATATGTAACATGATCAATCCGTCACAGCAGTCTCTTAATGATTCAACCTTGTCCCGGAAGCCTCTCGCCATGGCAAGTCGACAGTAGGATCAACTCAATGCCTGTAAATAGATGTCTTCCCGTCTTTCTTCTCCAGTGTGCTCATAAGCCAGCTTAATGCACACTCTGCAGCCTTCTCTAGTCGGCACATCGCTTTCTGGTGTGTCTTCCAGACTAAACCCAAAGCTTGCAATGTCTTCCAGACATCCAACCACTACAGACACGAATTATATCATAGTTTGTTCTCAGTTGTGACAGAGACCTTCATAATTTCTTTTAGAAAATACAACCATAATACAGTGTATTCATTATCACTCCGATATGAAACATAAATTGTGCATGTCAAATGAAGTCCCGGCCCTTATTCATGAAACCGTTCTCATGCTCAAGCATGGACTATGTGTTCAAACCCACTTTCGTATAACTCACTTATATCATTTCAAACGATCAAAAGGTCAAACGTAAACATTAAAAATAATATTTGGTTTTAAATTTCTTCAATTTTGCTCCATATCTTTGACAATATAAAATTTAATTATCAATTTATAACTGGGACAAAAAAAATATGCTCGGACACAGAATCTATGTTAGAGCATGTTAGGTTTCATGAATACAGGTCCCGGTGTATACACCCAGGAATGCCGTTTTTGAACTTACATGCGGACTTGTTTTGGTCTAGCGTCCTTGAAATGTAACTTAAGATTGTACAATTTGAACCTCTGATAATATGATATCATTTATGGTGAAATAGTCGGTGTAAGTCACCGGTTAGTTCCAAATCAACCATAAACTGGGCTATTGCAATGAATCAGCTGAGCGATAAAAGGCGTTACTAAATATATATTTCTTCCTGTGGGAAATTAACATTTGAAGTGTTTAATCAGGATATAGAAACAAAAATACATATATGCTTACATTATATGACTCATGACACAAGGAAGTGCATCCCATATTCACTAAGTAAAGTTGTTCTGGTGACTTTAAACAAACTGAAAACTGTACACTTCGTTTTTGGAAGTAAAAACAATTCGCCATGCTTACAAACTTAAGCATTTCAGTTTTAACACTGTGTAAGTGATTATCTGCTATCAGGTGTTTTTCTCTTTTGCGAATGTTCATTTTTTCTGTACTTTATCTTTTTCCAAATTAATTCAAAATTGTCTGCTGTTTTGTCGAATACTTATTTACGCTATACATTATGTACTTAACAAACTTGCCGACAATCTCTGCAAAACAAATAATTCAATATCCTCACGATAAAATTCTGCTTTATCCTGGTGAAAGTTTTGCTTCTGAATTGAAATAATGTGCTAATATGACAGATACTTTGTCCCTTTCAAAACGTGTCCCCGTATAAATCCACACCACGCAGGTCAGAAGTTTTTTCTCCGGGCACTCCAGTCTTGTCCTTAAATGACCATGCCTGTTAGTAGGACGTAAATCACAAACAAACCAAACCAAGCCACGGCTCCCTCAGGTTAACTCTTTGCCATTTTACTAGGACCGTTTGTAACATTTCAGCTTCATGAAACTTAGTAATGCTCCGTGTGTGATCCTATCTTTAGTCGACTACATTACAAGGTGAATTTGTTGTTAAGAAAACTTATAACTCTAAGCAAGTGAAGAGACTTTGATTGTTACCTGTATAGCATACTGTGAAAGTGAAAATTTTAGCGGTGTTGAAATGCTAGCGGTTTTCGTTTTTAGAAAATTAGAGAAAAATATCCACACGCGAATATTTATACATATGTTAAATAGAATACAGATATAAATAAAGATAAGATATAAAAATAATTGCCAATGCAGCACGTTCCACACCTCTGAAGGTCTGAGGAGTTTCAACGCGAACATTACACATTTCCATACGCGGAAAGTTCCACTCTTACAGTATATAATTTAAATACCCTTCATCAAGAAAACGTAAAACTCTAAATAATGCTGTGGTATATAATTGATTCTTTATTTATTTTTCTTACAATACCAATCCATTCGTTTGTCCATGGCCCAACATTATTTATAGATAGATTTTTTTTTTTAATTTTACAACAATTATGAAACCAGTTTTCAAACTTATATTAAGGTCGAATGAGTGTATTGATAAACGGAAATAGGAAGTTCGTCCCTAGTTGAAAATCCAATGTTGGGAGACAGTATCACAATTTCCGCATATTGTAATGTTACTGCTAAGCACATTTTTCAATTTGTTATCAATCAGAAATATATATATTCATTTTTTTTCAATTTATGATATACATAGTTAAAAATGCAATCCAGGCATTCATTCAGTTGTTTTTTATCAATGAGTCACATGTGTCCATTTTTCTGTTCTTCAGGAAACCGACTATCTATTTCGTCTACGGTGAAGTTTTTCAAGAAAGATAACTCTTATATGCAATTACTATGTGTATATGGTTTTATTATAAAATGTCAATTTTTAATCGTTTATAGATAATTTATTCAACACAATTTCAGCATTTATTAAATTGATATACATTAGGGCAATACTATTCTATGGCAGTATCATTTTTTATTGACATTATTTTGCAAAAAACTTGTGTCTTTCATTTTTTTTTTCAAAATTTACTCCTTTTTACACAATTTCCATTTAAAATCCTTAAAATTCTGACAATATACTTGAAAAATTTGAAGAAATTCTACTGAGAAATGGTGACACAAACTTATTAACTTAATCACTCTTGTTGGCCCGGATGGAAGCGCTTAGTGGGTCTTCATGTGGGATGAAACCGGAGTACCCAGGGAAAACCCTTATGTACGAGCAGGTGAACCCTATACATGTCCATGTCCTATCGGGGAATCAAACCTATTGATAAAAAACACTTTGTATCAATGCCTTAGTTAAGCTTCTGTTTTACTTTCCAGCACCAACCCATTCGTCGGAGCTCTATCGATGCCCGTCTGGTTTGACTGGTACAATGTACACCAACAATGGTCAGTGTTACCAGTATGTTGATTCACCAGTCACGTGGGATGTAGCTAGCGCGGTCTGCTCCTCTAGCAATGGCGGCCATCTTGCTGTGATATTGGATCAGTCGACGATGAATTTCATCATGTCCTCTGTTGCCTTTTCAAGCACCACGTACCAGGTTTGGATAGGTTTCACCGACAAGGACACAGAACAGCAATGGAAATGGGTCACAGGTATTGTTTTTAGCCATTTTCAAACATATATTGTAGCATATATATATCAAAATACAAGCAAAAATAAAAAAGAATTAGAAGAATACCAAAGTACCAGGAAAACCGTAATTCTAACATTAGGTCTGAATCGCCTATTCCTTCCAATGTTTTGTTTTTATAATGTACATGTATCACAGAAAAGCGATTTGAACTATTTATCTGTTTGGATTCCAGGACATGCATTGAATATGCTTTCGATAAATATCATAGGATCCAATGTTACTTAAAGTATCCCCGTAACATTGCTTTAGAAAGTGTTTTTCTTTCTAGCATGACTATAGCTTTGATAAATAATTTTTGAAAAGAAAATCATAGTTTACAGGGCTTTTATGAAATTATGAAATTATCAATAACATATGCAGTGATTTGAGTATACAAGTTCAGCTTATCTGGACCGGATTCGAACCATATTACAAAGACTGAAAACGGAGATGTTGCCAAAAAATGCCTGCATCCAAAAGCCGATATGCAATTTATTTCCCACTGTATCAGGCCTTTGGTTGTGAGTGAAAACATAGGCAAAGGGTACAGGAAATCAAATACGTATTTCTCTTGCCGACAATTCTACAAATAATAACATAAAGTTGTTTTTGTTGGTTTATTTTCGCAAAAGGTGAGGCATGGGCTTATGACAACTGGGATTCGGCCAATGGCTACCCTGAATATTGTTTCGGCGTTGACAAGTTCTGTCCCGAGGACTGTGCCTATTTTCGGACACATGACGGAAAATGGCGAGAGGGACACTGCAATAGTGCGCAGGTGAAATATCAATACATCTGCCAGTACGGTAAGTAAATTAGCGTAACTTGAGACTGGTCATAAAAGCATACAACAAAAATAAAAAGTTCTGAATAAAAAACAAGAGAACTTTAGATTCAGAAAACTCTATTTCGAATTTAAAATTGACGAAACTAGGGCAAACGTATGAAATTAAAAAAAAAGTTTACTTTGAGGTCCTTGGAAATGTTTAAAAAAAATAAGACCAGGTGTTCCGTAATTGTAAGCGTCTTCAGTTTATCGACGACACTGGCCCTATAAATTAAGGTCAAATCCGAGTCATGCCACGTTCAAATAGCCCGAACCCGAATAGTGAATACGAAACAATAATGTATACTAAAGAGCATAATAAAAAAAATCAACTTTAATGTCACACAAGGAAATAATATATTCCCTAATATGGTGGCAACTATAGAATGTAATTTTCATAAGCCTGCTTATTTCGAAACCCTATGTTGTAAGTATTTATATCAGTTGTCGACAGCCGAAAATGAATAATTGCCATTAGTAATTAAGGTTAAGGTGAATACATTTGTTAGTGTTCGGCTCTTGAATACTTTAAAAACAACAATCGCGTGTTGAAATGCTCGCAATGTGATTCTTTAACAGATATCAGTGTGAATATATTTGCGTTGGCAATGGTGCTGACATCTATATATTGTTGATATCTACAATACATATAATCTATTAATAGATATTCGCGCGTAAATAGTTTTGCACTAAATTACTCAACTCGAAAAATGCAAATATTTCCTCACCACGGAAATGTCTAATTATGAAACATCTAAGGACTTTGAATGCCATTTTATAGACAGTTATCGCTGGCAAAATACAGATGAAAATTTTGATCTTCCTTGCTCTAAACCAGAAAATCAGTCTCAGGTTAACTGATCTTTTTTGGAATGAAATAAATTTGAAGTCTCAATATAATCGTCCTATTACTGATTATTATTTTCTTTTTTCTTTTTTGTCTTAGCTATGGGACCTACAACAACATCGACAACGACTACACCGGCACCGACGACCACCACCACGACACCGACAACCACAACAACTCCAACAACGACAACCACCACGACACCGACAACCACAACAACAACGCCGACAACCACAACAACAACGCCGACAACCACAACAACAACGCCGACAACCACAACAACAACGCCGACAACCACAACAACAACGCCGACAACCACAACAACAACGCCGACAACCACAACAACAACGCCGACAACCACAACAACAACGCCGACAACCACAACAACAACGCCGACAACCACAACAACAACGCCGACAACCACAACAACAACGCCGACAACCACAACAACAACGCCGACAACCACAACAACAACGCCGACAACCACAACAACAACGCCGACAACCACAACAACAACGCCGACAACCACAACAACAACGCCGACAACCACAACAACAACGCCGACAACCACAACAACAACGCCGACAACCACAACAACAACGCCGACAACCACAACAACAACGCCGACAACCACAACAACAACGCCGACAACCACAACAACAACGCCGACAACCACAACAACAACGCCGACAACCACAACAACAACGCCGACAACCACAACAACAACGCCGACAACCACAACAACAACGCCGACAACCACAACAACAACGCCGACAACCACAACAACAACGCCGACAACCACAACAACAACTTCAACAACCACAACCTCCACTCCAACAACAACCACAACAACAACCCCGACAACCACAACAACAACGCCGACAACCACAACAACGACACCGACAACCACAACAACAACGCCGACAACCACAACAACAACAACAACTCCAACAACCTCAACAACAACTCCAACAACAACCACAACAACAACGCCGACAACCACAACAACAACGCCGACCACAACAACGTTAAGAACAACAACCCTTGCGACAGCTGGGCAAATAGGTAACATGTTTTGTTTTATATTAACTAAACAGCAAACTACAATGAAGCAAAATATTTTATTTGGTTGGCTCTCAATTTTTGAAACAGCAGTTTTCTTTTTTGTCTTTATAATGATAACTGATGACTTTCAGAAGCCAAATTTCGCCTTAACTTTGTTGCTGGAATTTATGATCTTCCATAATTTGCATACAATACTAATTTAAGATTTAAAGATTTTTTTATAGCAAAAAGTTATAAAGGTGCTATGTTTTTAAGGAATTTTAGACACCTTTTTGTTATATTTTTTACATATGTTAAGAAACATTTTTTAACGAATGTTTATAATCGTTTTGGCATCTGGTACCGCTGTTAAGTCCTTTACGAACGAAGTAAATGTTGAGGCAGTTTATTTTGTTAGAATGTTTACTTTGAGGTACTTACATATTTGAAACGTGTTGCCTTTCTTTGAATTTCTTACATTTTTTCTAAATGTGCTCTACGTAAAATATCTCATCAAAATTTACTTATCATTCATGCTGTGTGAGTATTGAAATTTTGTGGTGGATGTTTATACCAGGTATATGTCAGTATTGAGTATCATAAAACTGTTAATGTATTTGCTATTTTTACTCTAATGAAATGGATACAAACGTGTGTATTTTCGTATTTAAGGACAACAAAGGGGACAAAAAGCACTGCCAGAAGGTAAGATTGTTTATTAAGTCTTCGTTTTCCCCGTTTATAATAAAATATTCAGAATCATTAAGACACTGAACATTTCTGCTTGGAATCATCTGATTTCGAAATATAGTGCATTTAACTTTATACTGTAAGGGACATAACTCTTCTCTGATTGTTTTCATCGTGCTGGAATATCGAGTGAATTTGTAAACAAGTATAGTTTGCCTTTTGATTCTTCAGTTTAAGCTTTGTTGACGCGTGCTATACCATCCAAGTGTGCGCGGGGACGGTTTGGGATGGGATTCCGGCGGTGGTGGTGGTGGTGGGCGTGGGTGGTAATCTATTCCGAACTACTCTCAAGATACAAATCGAGGAAAAGGGAATGTTCATTTCTAACAATATCTATATATAACTAATACTACCGAGGGTTAATTGGAAGCAGTTATTTGTCCTCCGACTAAATGTCGAATAACAAGTAACCAAATAATCAGTTATTGTTTTCGGTTATTATACAAACACAACTCCATACAATCATCCACGAAAATGACATCTTCCAAAACCAGTCAATCTTTCTGAAAATCTGACGAAGCGACATTATGATAATCCATGTTTTTATCTTCAATTACATGATATACATATACTATAGTGATCGAACTTATGTTATTTATCTATTGTACATTAGATTATTATCTATGTAATTCTAACGAATTTCCCCAAAATATTAGCATAAGTGTTTTAGCCTAATAAGCCTTGTTTTGCACTAGCCACATATTGTCTATATCTGATCTTATGCTCAGATGATGGTTGCTTTTGATCTTACTATTCTTGAATACTAGTTTTTATGTAAAAATTGAGAGTATAATGAAATTACATGTACATCTTGTAGAGTATAATCGGACTTTCCTATATTTTTATCATAAATCAAAATTTGATAAATCTTTACAAGAGATTAATTTAATTTTTACTGACCTTGTGAAATCCCCGTAAAGAAAACCTTCAGTTTCACATAGAGCATGTAATGTACAAGGTGTACATGCTTAATCTCAATTTTCTTACACTGATTGCAATGTTGTTGTTTTTCTGTTTCACTCTTGGAATAGAAATGGGTTCTACTACATTTCAGAAACAATTATCATTAGATTACATCCATAAGTGATTTCTTTTATCAAAAGAAATCATTTCACTAATTTAAGTTTTTTTTTACAGGTATATTGGTTGGTCTTGTGGTGTCAATCGTATTAATTGTTATCTTCATTATCATCGTTATTGTCATCATTGCAAGGAAAAGGTGAGAACAATTTAAATATTTCGTGATTTATGAAGATATGTCGCCTAATTCTATCGTTTAACTAGTCATTAGTCATTAGTGTTCACTCGAAGCTCGACACTCGACTAAAAAGAAGCCTCTTCGTTTTTGGTCGTACTTATTTTATTAATAAAAAAATAATAAAAAACACGAAAAAAAGTTGTTTATATTGAGGATATTGTTTTCTAGAAATGTTTGTTTTGTTAATGTTAATCCTCTTTTTTAAGTTACGACGTTAACTTTGAACGAGTTGAGGATTTATATCGATTGAGGGTCGATGAGTCATATGCATTTTTCTTCCGTGTTAATGTCTATATTGTAAATGTCTTTATTGTTAATGCCTATATTGTTACGCTATCTTCTTTGTTAGCTACTATATTTTCCTTTAACTGGTTGAGGGTTCATATCGATTGAGGACTTATATGAGTTAATGGTTGATATACAAAAAAGCAGATTTAGTGTTGAAAGTGGTTAAGGGGTGACACGGGTTGATGATCGATATGGGTTAATGATTAATATAGGCCTAGGGTTGAAATTGGCTGAGGGCTGATATGGGTTGCGCAGCGATATGCGCTAATGGAAAGGTTTTGTTTTGTTTTGTTTAACGTCCTATTAACCGCTAAGGTCATTTAAGGACGTGCCTCTATGTGTGTAATGTATGCGTGCTGGAAACAGAGTGTGACGATGCATTTGCTTCCTTGCGATAGCGGGTATCTGCTGCCGAATTTAGTATGCTACCTTACTGAAATACCTTACCGAGAGCACCCAGCACAGTATTTCACCCTTTCACATTATACTGACAACGTGTGAACCAGTTGTTGCGATACCCGAAATGCTAAACGTTAGTCAGGGAATAAAAACTACCATTTTTAAGGACTTCGGTATCTCCCGGATTAAGGACAGAACCCATTACCTACCACACTTTGGCGAACGCTCAACACTATGACATAAAAAGGTGTTGTCAAACAAAGCACAAGAAAAAATAGTTTTCAGCAGTAGAGAGAAAATATGAAGATCCAAAATGTTGCAATGGGGGCAGCAGATTATTGTGATATCTTCAATGTCTCCTTAGCAGAGGACACAGAAAGAAGCCGCCGGTGGATTGCAGGAGGCCTATTATTTCCCCGAATCTACAGGGGGTTTGGGTTAATGGTTGATATAGGTTAATGGTTGATATAGGTTAATGGTTGATATAGGTTAATGGTTGATATGTGGTTATGGTTGAAATAGGCTTGGACGATATTGGTTGAGGACCGATATAGGTTAATAGTTGATATAGGTTTAGAGTTGAAATTTGTTGAGGGGTGATATGGGTTGAAAATTGATAAGTTAATTGTTGATATAGGTTTCTGTTTTGAATTGGTTGAGGGCTGATATGGTTTGGGCATCGATATGGGTATATGGTTGATGTAGATTAGGGCTGAAACTTGTTGAGGGGTATGGGTAGAGTACCGATATGGGTCAATGGTTGATATAGGGTAGGTTTGAAATTGGTTGAGGGCTGATATGGTTTGAGTACCGATATGGGTCAGTGGTTGAAAACGTTTCAGGGTTAAAATTTGAGATATGGCAAAACAGTATGTCAAAAGTATATTTCATAAATGTAATTAACCGGGTAGCTTAAATATGACACATGCGCTGGGATATTATTCATCATTAAAGGGACAATTAATCGGATGTTTAGACGCATATATTCTAAAATATAATTAATATATCTTGTTTGATTTTAACGCTCATATTTACTACCAGTGCAATAATATAATACATTCTAATATTTTCACCCGATACACATTTTATATATAATATCGTTATTAAACGCAGGCATTGAATGAATCCATTTCAAAAACTGCATTTATATTCTTTTTATCTACTACACAAAACGGCAACTCTGTCTTTTTATTAGTAAAATCAGAAACCATTGTTCTATTACAGAGGGAAGTCCAGGGATAGATTTGACGGTCTTGTCCAATTTGATAACAGGATTTATGACCGCACGAGGAATCCACCTCCCACAAATGGCGGTCATAATGTATTGCTATCCAGATCCATCAATGCGGAACCGAATCCTTACGATTCACTCGGACCATGTGCATTGTCAACATTACGGTCGACAGAAAATAACTCTCATAATGGAAATCAACAAAATGTTGATGGATCACAAGGACCTGAGAAACAAGACGAAAACCGATATGCTTCACTTAAACATGGTGACATGTTGAGACATTCAAATTTTGTTAATTTGCCCGGGGACGAATCAGACCCTAAAGAAAACGGGTATATGCACATGCACGGTAGCTGTAGTAGTGATACCCCCGACCAAATGGCGAAAGATGGAACATATGTGAAAATGCAGTTAGATCAAGAGAGACAGGAACAAGATTCGTGCAGGTCTAATCAGTCGCTAATTAGTTCCGATAGAACTAATGACACTGATCCCATAGCATTTAATAATTATGGATATGTCACGGCTATATCCTCTCCAGAGTGAAAACAACTCTTGTTATTGACAATATGAACACTACAAACGACCGTGACTATTGTATATATGTACTATTTAATCTGTTCCAATTTAGTGTGGAATCTGACATGACCCTTATCAAGCAGGACTTGATTGGGTTTGGGGAGGTATGGCAGTGTAGATTTGTGGTTCTAAAGTCAACTATGTTGATCGTTTTATGTTGTCCTCAAAGCCATCCGCCAAATCATGTGTATCTGAACAGCTATAAGTACCCGCGGTAACCGTAACCTTGATGACCACACTTTCCTATCGTGAATAGTGGCACAGTTCGTAATATGCACTCTTTACAGGTTATTTAGTTTGAAATGAACCATCACCTCTCTAATTTCAGAATTTCATATACTCTACTGTCCTTTTACACAGTATTACAGTCCAATTCGGATTATTGAACCCTTGCATCATTAAGAACGAAACTGATATGTGATGCAGAGTTATTCATTTCAGGCACACTGTATCTATTACAAAAGTCTAGAGTCGCAAACCCTTTGTGAATGTCACGTTTATGTTTCAAGATACAAGTTGGTCGAGCCTGCTGGTGGATTTCTTTGTCCCCGTTACCGTGTTTACCGTTACCTTGATAGCCACAGTAATCTCCTTTATGTAGGTGCACGGTTCTTAATATATAAACTTTAATATATAAACGTTAACCGTTAATGTGATTTGAAATAAACTAGTACTTTTCTAAATTGTAAAGTTCATCAAATCAAGGGGTTTAACGTATCTCCCCACTATTTCAACAGTATTTTAGACCAATTTGGATTTCTACCCTTTTAACCTCTAGCATCACCGATGAGTCCTACACTAGAAGGACAAATCGGCTGTATCTATAACCATTTTTTTATTAATAACAATGATAATAGGAGATTCTTATATACCGCTTTATCACAGCCTAGTTCGTAGGTCGTCTCAAAGCGGTTCACAAATTATTATCCGTGGTTATAGGGACTTTGTAACCAGCCAATACCTTTCTCAACTCCGTGGGGAGCATACAGTCGGAGCTGTCATTTCGGCGCTAACAGCTAGCAGCTGAGTAAAGTATTATGCTCAAAGATACAGCACAGTACCGTGACGTGACTCGAACCCGTAACCCTTCGGTCACGAGCCCGGCGTCCTACCACTAGACTGTGGCTTACGTTCATCTTAGAACAATTGAAACAATGGATATGTGCCTATATATGCAGTGATAGTATGACTTTTCACATATCATAAGTCTTCAGTTATAAACTGTTAGTATGACTTTTCACATATCATAAGTCTTCAGTTATAACCTGATAGTATGATTTTTCACATATCATAAGTCTTAAGTTATAACCTGATAGTATGACTTTTCACATATCATAAGTCCTCAGTTATAACCTGATAGTATGTCTTTTCACATATCATAAGTCTTAAGTTATAACCTGATAGTATGGATTTTCACATATCATAAGTCTTCAGTTATAACCTGATAGTATGACTTTTCACAGATCATAAGTCTTCAGTTATAACCTGTTAGAATGACTTTTCACATATCATAAGTGTTCAGTTATAACCTGATAGTATGACTTTTCACATATCACAAGTCTTAAGTTATAACCTGATAGTATGCCTTTTCACATATCATAAGTCTTCAGTTATAACCTGTTAGTATGACTTTTCACATATCATAAGTCTTCATTCATAACCAGCAGTAGAGATACTGTCAACGGTCACTCTTGCCAGAATTTCCTTTCGTATCGTAATGTTTAGATAAAAAAGACGTTATCATGACCACCGCCCCCCCCCCCCCCCCCCCCATTATGGTGACTATTGAATAGGGGGTCCTTTTAGTTTCTATAGTAGGTTTTTGTAAGTGTTCAGTACATTTTCAAAACAAGAGCCCCATATTGAGCTGTATCGGTGCCATAACTTTGTGATTGTATATATATATAAATATTGGTATCCATTGCTTAGTTAAAATTATGAAACAGACGATATTGAGTTCAATATTTTCAGTTTGAGATTTGTTTTGCTTATGTTTCACGTCCTATTAACAGCTATGTCATTTAACCATGTTTTATTGGTTGCGGAAAAACCGGAGTGACCGGAGAAAACCCATCGACCTGCGGAAAGTACCTGGCGACTGACCCACACGTAGACCTCGAACCCGCGACCCAGTGGTGAAGGGCTAGTGATCGCAGATGGTCAGACGCCATAACTACTCGGCCACTGACGCCCTCGGTGTATTATAGAATACAATTAAAGTAACGTGACGAAGAACATTCTGACTTCCTGTTTCTAAAAATATAGAAATCGAGTAAATATACTGAAATATCGTGTATTGGCCAATCAGAGTTTAAAAAAAATGTGGACCTTGATATCAATTAGCCCATTCTGTTATGTATTATAATCACTAAAGCGTGACAGCTTTATATAGTTCATTTCCTTAACAATTGAGTTTAGAAATTTTAATTGAAAACTTGTACACATATATCAGATATTGCTAGCATAATATGACATATCAATCGTGACGTCACCAATATTAATGACGTCAGAATTTGTACAATCAATGTGACACAATAGACATTTTTAGGGCGTCATTATTATCAGAAGGTTTGCATATATTCCTTGTTTTGAACTAAATTTATGTCCAATTTATTTCCATTGCATTTGTTGGATATAACTAATATCAAATTATCTTTTGATTGTGACGTCTCCCTTCAATAGACGTGACAAAACAGACAATTATAGGGCTTTTTATTTTCAGACATTTTCCATGTATTATTCGTTATATAATGAAATTAATTTAATTTGATTTATTTTGTATATGTACTTAATTATACCCTACGGAAGCCCCTTAGTGCCATATGAAATCTATAAAAGATTTATTTATTGTGTATATATATATATATATCCGTATTTTTCCTTTAATATCTTGGCACAGCCTTATGGAAATATATATAAAAAAACACACACTTTTAGACTCTTTGTTGCTCAATATGATGAATAATACAAAATAAATAAAATACGATCACATCTACATACGTAATTTACTTCATGATCTCACTGTACCAATCTAGGTTGTAGGGTTCGAACCATAAACCTCCGATCACTATAACTCTAGGCTACCTAGACAACGGTAGTATCAGTACTCTTGATAGTACCGGTACAGTTATATCCGAACGAACTTAAGGAAGAGGTTACAGTTTGTACGAAAAATTTCCGTGGAATTATCTTGTGTTTTGCCTGCAGTGATACTGAGATCCTTAATTGAAAATGACATATCTGAGCTGAGATAAAATAATTAATACTGTAAATTAGATATTTGCTTGAAAACGATTTTACAAATCCGGTAAAACGTATATTACATGTATATGTTGCATTATATGTAAAAATGTTACAAAAAATATGCAGAGTGTACCAAGCATATACGCTTGTAGTTTTAATAGTAACTAAAATATCTTTATAAACAGTTGTATAAAGTTATTTTAGTTCATTTGATTAGCATGCCTGTTTGATGTATTCTTAGTAGTACTGCTAGTTTCAAATAAGAAATGAAACTGATATGTTAAGGTATTACTGTGCAAAGGTGTTCATGCATTATACCGGTTATCCTGGAATTCCACATGAAAAATGCAGGAACTTTGGTTTAAACCGTTTCGTTGCATTTGGATAACGAATATTTCAACAGCATAATGACTAACTCTTGTCGATCTGTTCTTTATCCTTTATCATTGGTAACATGTATTTTGCTAGTTCGCAGTCCTCAATGATAGCACGAAATTAAATACCCAGAGAATATTAATACCATCAATTATGATATCCATGAATATATCTTAACAGACGCATACTAAAAATAATGTTCACAAGACGACTACCGAATAATGAAGATAAAACATCAATTTGATATAGAATTTTATTTCATTTTCATTAAACACATGTAAAATAAATCCCATCTCCGAATAGCTATATACTTTGAGTTACCTCTACCCCTCAAACAGCAGACTTAGACATTTTTTTGACAGATTGACATGTTAAAGTGTCTTAGTCTAGTGTAAGGACCAGAGGTAACTTGAGCTAACCACCGAAATGCTAGAGTAACCCACGTGAGCGCAATATTTTCACCTTGCCATACTGGGCGAAATTTAGGCCCTCGAACTACTTTTGATCTGGACAACTGCGAAGTTTAACAACTATACAGCATATAGGTAAGAATCTGATTAAAGGGATAGAGATAAGAACTTGTCTTTCATTATTTTATATTCATACTGTATGTAGTACTCATGTTTGGTCTTTGAATGATGGGGCTGACATTGTACTACTATCAGCCCCCCAACACTGGGTCGCGGGTTCGAGACCTACATGTACGTGGATCAGTTGCCAGGTACTGGCCGTAGGTCGGTGTTTTTTCTCCGGAAACTCCGGCTTTCCTTCACCTAAAACCTGGCACGTCCTTAAATGACCATAGCTGTTAATTATATATATAATAGGACGTAAAACACGTCCTTAAATGACCATGACTGTTAATAGGACGTAAAACACAAACAAACCAAATCAAACTTTGAATGATCATAATGACAAGTGATGAGCTTTCGTATAGATATTGATATCAAAGCTTTACTTTCTACACATACAATGTACGTATTAAACATGTCGCAACGTTTCAAGACCGACTGGTCCCTTTGTCAAGCTATCTGATACTGTGTGTGTACGCTCTCTATCGATAGGCCATACGTCCCGGGTCGAAGGACATACAAAATATAGAAAAATACAAATCGCTCACTTGCTTGACAAAGGGACCAGTCGGTCTTGAAACGTTGCAGCACGTTTGATACGTACATTGTTTGTGTTTAAAGTAAAACTTTGATATCCATATTTCCAAACTGATGAATCTTATTGAAGATATAGATATAACTTTTAATATAGCAAACTACTACATATATGTATTCTGTTGCCACGCGATACCATCTTGTCGGCACGCAATTACGCAATGATAATTCGTTCGCACGAAGTACTATGTCGTTTCCACAAAACTACCTTTAATGACATTTGGATTCCGCTCATAAGCATTCCGTTCAGAGGAAAATGATACATTCAATGTGTTTTCCTTCACATATTAATCGAAAGGAAATGCAATAAGAGGAAAAATTAACATAATGTCATCAGTAAATGTTTTGTAAGACTAAATTCACATTTTTATCAATATTCCCTTGGGAACTCCGTATACGTAATGCATAATCTGTGACTGTTTGTTTTGTATTAAATCAGTCATATATTGCGATTTTAAAAAGTAGGGTGGCACTCATTTTCGCGGTTTCTTGCAGAAAATACAACCTACGGAACTTAAAGCAATCCCTCCTTACTGTAGCGCATTGCGCAAAAACTATCCCACAGCATTGATCTTTTTTGTTGCACCACGAAAAAAACTTTGGCAGGATAAACAAAACAATGTGATTATCAATTGGTTAGGTAACACGTTAGCGGAGAAAACGAGGCAAAATGAGAGAGAATATAATACACCAACAGAAAGAAATGCGGAAAAAAACAATGCTACGTTAAAGTTATCTCCCTTGTATCGTATATGAAATTAAACAAATATAGGACAGTCATCGACGGCCAACTATCAGTAAAACAGCAGCTGGTTTCTCCATCAAGATGCTAGATAAAGAATATATGAGTCCTTACACAATATCCTCTAGTTATTATTTTACTTATCATTATGGTTGACCAAGCTAATGGACCATCATCATCGAGGTTTGCGTATCCTTGTAGATGCAAAATAAGCATTAGAAAAAATGAAGCACCTATTTGAAAAATTTGTTTGTACATGCAGAAAGCCAACAAGTTGATATTTACTTCACCATTTGGTCATTTCGTCCGTTAAGGACTGTAAATATTCAATAGGGCCAGACCAGGATTCCAATTCTTGACCGCCAATGACAATACGGTCACTAAACTGACGGAACTACCTGAACAGTGGGTGGTCCATAGCCCAACTCAATCACAGTACAGGCCTCAGACCACATTGAATGTTTTCAGTTCGTTTTACACGAATTGAATGCATTTCTCAATTTTAAACGTTTTCAAAGTTTTTTTTTATCCGTAAGAACATATAAAGAAATAAATTGTGGTCTGAGGTCTGCATGATATTCAAAACTAAAATTAAGGGGAGGTTACGGTATGTACTCCGAAAACTCCAGCGTGGACTGCTTTTTGAAACAAATGACCTTATATAATTTTTTATTCACCCTCCCACCGAAATTAACATTGTACTTACCTAATATTGCGATTTGTCAGCTGATTATTAAGATCTACTTTTACGCCTTATTTATGATAAATAGTTCAAAAATCTTGATCTTTTTACATCACCGATCTTCTTAAACATAATCCGGAAACCGGTATGGGTTGTACGAAAACTTGACATGGATGTTATATCCTTATTGTGTTAATGAAAAACACATTTAACAGCAATATTCATGTTGTTCTTTTTTCAACATACATGTGACAATGGCATTATCATTTTCAGATAAAAAGCCCACAGAACGATACTGATTGAAATATAAATTATTAAACTTAATATTGTCTAGGCGTACGTATGCAGAAAACCAATTATGATTTTTATCTAAATGAGATAGATAGGGATTGGTACAATGAACCATTTGACTTGTATGTAAAGATGCTTCAGAATAGTTATAGAATTTCAAAATTGTCGTATTATATATCATAAAAGACAGGTGTTAAAAGTTGTGCGTTTTTTGTGATAGTTTGTAATAATGTTCCGACTGATCAATACTATTTATCATAAAAGCTTGTTACTTGATAATGATATTAATATATATAAAAGGCATTTAGTGGGGAAGACATTCTGAATGTTTCACTCAGAAGTGTCTTTGTGGCGGATTTTGGTCAACCCCACTCAGGCTAGCTGACATTTTTTGTTTACACTGTGTGGTAGCTGTTCCTATGCTTGTGACATTGTAACTACTCTTTATTTGAATTCTGAAGTAATATGATTTTTTTATGATTAGAGTCATTAAACTGGCTCTATTGGAATACATTCAAATGTCACCAGTTTGGTGGCCATTTTCATTCATTTTGGTGGTTCGAGTCGTTCCTTGTGTAATTAAGTATTTTTTTTACCAAAATGACTTATCAAAGACACAGTCATACCGGAAAAGGTTTCAAACTCACAGCAACAGTTTCTGGCAGTGGTACGTGAAACCTGAAGAGGACATTTCAAAAAAGAATATTTTGCAGACGCGTAAGTATAATTTTCTTTTCACACCGACGTCGCTTCTATCCTTTACGTTTTAGTAATATAACGAACGATGATGTTTGAAGAGAAATGGCTTGTTGAAATTTTGTATTGAATCATTAGTATAAAATGCAAAGTTTGATATTGGCATTATTATAATAGAGACAGTTAGTGAGGACACAATGTTTAGGTCGAGGTTTAAAGAGGTTTAATGAACCCGGATCCTGAATAATATTTACCCAAATAGGCATTGGCAACGATACTGTGATAACAGTAAATATCAAACCGTTGAAATGTTTTGGTCCATTGCTTAGTACTCTGGTCATGATCTGATACAGAATGTTATCTTAAGTTTTATCTAGATATGCCACTTCCACGTCCATATGTGATATATTATTCATACTGAATACCAAATTATGTTTAACAATGCATGCACGTTGACTAGCTGGAAATGAAGGAAGATCATTTGACTTCACTTCGTAAAACGTATAAAGAAACATTGCAATAAAAAAAATACAAAAAAATATGAATATTTTACAGGACAATTGATATGCGTGAAGACTTTTCGTCGTTAGTGAATTATAGATAATATGTTTTTGTCTTTTTGTATTTTAGCAAATACGTATGGAATTCGAATTTCAGTTGCCTAGCAACAATATATACAGAGAGTATTGTTTAACGGTCCATCTGGTAAATGTTTGTCATATCTGGAACCCTTTTTCTTTTCTGTTGCAAAAATGATAAAAAAACACCAGTAAATTATTAATTTAAAAACGATAAGATATCTTTCCTAGGAGTTTTAGCAATACTTCATTATTCAATAAATAAAAAGCATTATGATTTTTTTTTTTCTTCTAGACATTCCAAACTTTCTATAATTACGATAAGGGACTGAGAACGTAAAAGATACATGTAGCTACTTTTTTAATATCGAGAAAAAAAGTCAAATTTCAAAATGATAAAACTGAGGTGTCTGGTACCCATGTCAACGCGCTAAACGTCATCTGAAAAATACAAAACAAAACACCTTTCCAAATAAAACCATTTTGTACGAGTTTACAAATGACGGTAACAGTCGCTGTTCCTGTATTGCTCTGTATATGGTAGTTCGATGACATAACAAGATCCTATGGCTGATAATGAATGCACTATGATGACCAACACCTATGCTGACAGCCTACATATTATAACTGTAAAAGTAGGACATTCAAAGTTTACCAAAGCATTTGTATTATTAGAAAATTATCAGTGTCATAAAAACAATATATGGATAAACTAATTCTTATATATTCACATGTGATGAGATAAGGTCCAGTATCGCTTTATATTGACCAATCAAAATGATATTTTCTATTTACTGTCGTTTAATTTCCGTGTAGTTGCAGATGAAGCGGCGGTAGAATTTGTAAATGCTTCCTAACATCTCCATTAAGCCACTTATATACCTACGTAATTGATAAGATCTTTGTAATCAAATCCTACCAGAAAGGAGCATAACACGGTAGAATTGCGTTGAGTAGCCCATATAAAATGGCACACGCTTCTAATTCCAAAACTTATTTGATGCAGCAATAAATTTCGTCATTTTACTTTATAAAAAATCCGTAATAACTAATTTAATAATAATTTACTGGTTTCACCATTAAATACTATACACATTTTAATCGTTTTTAAACCGTACTCGTGAATTACAGTGTTAATGTTATTTAGCGGGAAAACCATTATGCTATCTCTATATAAATCACGCGAATATAACCTTATTAACATCGTTACAAAAATACATTGACTATTTGAAATTCTTTAAGTTGTTGAACATTTTGAAGATTATAAACCGCGAATTGTATCTGACTCTTATCCCTTCGTTAATTTTTACGTTATGGTTTCGGTGAGATACAAACGTTTGAGCGAAACTGTTTTTTAAAATACTAATCATGGACTCATTTTTATCAAACAATACATTGTCTACGTGCAAATACAGTACATGCTATTGAAACATTTCGGACCCTTTTTTAAGGATTCCCGTACAAAAAAAAAAAAAAAGGTAAAAGAAGAAAAAAAAGGAAAAAAAAAAGAATCGACTACAGTTTTCTGAGTGTAAATATACAACTAGTCTAGACAAAGATTCAAACTCTTGACTTAGTTCATTATACAGTTGATCTTACCGACAGAACCACCTGATCTACGGTGGTACCAAGGCCAGGACGTGCTACAGTTCTATTCTAAAGGAAATTAAGGGGAGGCTATTGTATATCCATATATAACTACGAATGAACTTTCTAGTGATTTGTCTGCAGTGGGATAGGGACCGTTACATGATATTGAATGTTAACAGAGTTTGACTGCTGTTCATCCTCGATACTCCTGGGGTTACGCTCACTTTCGCTCACTGATTCAGCGATTAGAAGCTGACAAATATTGGTATTTTTTAAAATTTGGTGACACTTATATCAATGTAAATTATGCCTCATTAGTCGATCAACTTTGGCTGGATATTGATCAAGTTTTATGTACATTTTACTTTGTTTTATATGAAGATCAATATGTGACACTTGAATAAAATAAATGATTATTATTTGTATTACTCATTTTAATGCGGTGGTCCTATAGTTCCCAGATGTCGTTATTGGTAAATGGTAGGTTTCAATGTGCGGAACCTCAGTGGGCTCAACCGCTAAGGCCCGATGTTTTAAATAATGATTTTTAAAGATACATAAGGGTATGTTTAATATGAAAGTCCTTAGTTTTTTTTATATATAATTCCATAAAATGCATGGAAACATGTGATCTTTATAACGTGTTTCTTTCGAAGAGTATTTAATAAATAAGGGTAAGACCTACACCCTGCCTGTAATCTATACGATGCAGTGTAAATACGCTCTATATCGATAGGCGAAACGTCCCAGGTCGAGTGACATAAAAAGATATACAATAATACAAATCGCTCACTCAGTCATAGCTTAACAATTGGACCAGTGGGTCTTTTAACAGTTGCAACATGTTTAATTCGTACATTGTATGCGTAGAAAGTAAGACTTTGCCATTACATATTTCCAAACTTATGAATCGTATTGAAGACCCTACTAAATAGTATGCAATAGTGATAGTGTCAATACTATTGTTCGAATTGTTGGTACCCTTTATCTTTAGTTTGATCTACGCCTGGTACTTTGTAATGAAACAACCTGGTACCAAATAAAAATACAATAAAGTATTAAAAAGAGTATATAAAGCGCGAGACCAAAGCGGATCATAAAACATACAGGTCAATCCAATATATCTTAGCACTTTCAATCGACAGTAAAGTGATTGATAACATCATCTGGTATTCCCAATACACATTTCTAAACAAAGTTGAATACATTATGTATATCAGATCCTTACAAGTAGATGCATATCTAGATATACCGAATAGTGTTAAATGACTCCTCTTTTATGTGACTATGTCATGAATATATTTGTTTGTGATTAAAAAAAAAAAAATCATTAAAAAAAAAATCATTAAAAAATAATGAAAAAACCCCAAAAGAAAACAAAAGAATGATTAATGAAAATAATGACGAACATAGAAATAAGGTTCGAGCAGATTTATGGATCCATTTTTTGAAGACACTAGTGAACACAGAATATAAGTGCCCTAATACAGCATTTTAAACTAATCTTTTCCTACGTGAAGAACTTTCATAACCGCATGAAAGCAATTTTTCTGCGATGCTATTTACGTCTGTATAGGCATATTACGTTCCAATTCCAAGAAATATAATTTACCAATAGTTGCTGAAGTATAAAGTATGACAACCTCATCCTTAGCTTATAGTCAATAGACACTTCCTCAGTCTTAGAGGTCAACGCGACGCCATAACTTTATAATTTCGCGTTGCTAGACCTCTAAAAATTAAAGCAAAACTGCTTGAACAATGGACAGCATTAAAATTGGATACTTGAATTGGACAGTAGTTCTGACATCTATTAAATCTATAGTTGCATTATCTCTTTAATTAATCAATAAACATTCGCGCATAAATATTTTCGCGCTAATTTGCTAAACCCCCCAAAAATGGAGCATTTCCACACTGCGAAAATTTCCTCTTTTTCAGTATAATGTCTATTTCCTTTCATGACTTACAATGGGTAAAGCTTCAGTGTTTTTCACGTTACATTCACGCGCAGTTCATGAGACCCCGACGAAATGGTTTTGGTCAAGTAATAGTATCTACGTCACACAGAGGCATACAATGCTTTCGTTTCGATTCTATTCCATGTTTTACTAAGCCTCAACGTCAAAGTCGAGATATGACCGTTTTCATTGTGGATACCTTCGTTATTTAACATGATCTCTGTTTATGGCTGTGTGTCTCGCAACGATCAATTAATTGACTCATTTAGACATCATGTATTTCTAAAAATGATTTATGGTTTGTATTTAATAAACAGGCTGTTCCGTAGTTCATGTTTTTATTGGGATATTTCTTTTTAGTTTATATTGTAAGCACTCACGAAATTCATAATGTTTTTGGTTGCAATGCGTTACAATTTTCTAAAATAATCGATTGCTTTAAATATGCATTAGATATTGAATTGTTGTTGTGAACACACAACTGTATATGTAGGTACTGGTATTTAATCATTCTGCAGACGCATACTTCAAGTAATATGACGTTCATTCCCTATTTGGAAGGCATATATTTTGTCCAAACTGGAAGCTTACCAAGATTTCTCAGGTCTGCCTTCAGGAAATGGGATAATTACTATCCGATTTTCGTCAATAAATGGACTTTTGATACAAACCTTCCAAACACCAATATGACATCACCTGACTTTAAGTTGTGACCGAAGATTATTAAAATATTTCATTTTGACGAGTTTGTTGAACTTGTTTATACGCTAGGAGCTGACGGCTATTCTGTTGGGCTGAAAAAAATGACATTTTTTAAGTTCGGTGAACTATTTTTATGGAAACATCAGCCTAATGTCTTACTATTGACTACGTGAGTATGGCTATGTACACTTCTAATTACTAATGTACAAGTTCATTATACACAAAGGATTCAAATTACATAGATAAGTTCTTGTTAGTAATTGGGGTCTGTGAATATGACTGATCAGGCCCCAGTTTCAGGAATGCTCCTTAAGTTAGGGAGCTCCTTACCTTAAAATGCGAAATGCATTTCCTATGGAGATATTTAAGTTAAGGATCTCCTTAGCTTAAAATGCAAAATGCATTTCCTATTGTGATATTAAGGTTTAGGAGCTCCTTAACTTAAAATGCGAAATGCATTTCCTATTGAGATATTTAGGTTAAGGATCTCCTTAGCTTAAGAAACGTTCATGAAACCACGGGCAAGGGGTAGAGATTTGGGGTGGATAGCTACATGTAAGGCACCCAAGGACATGCCTACACATGTGTGTAATATACGTGTGTATATAATATGATCTACTCCCTGAGACATGCGACGATAATTGTAGATCACAGATACATGCAGCTACAAAATGTATGAGTATAGATAATATGACATTATTAAATCTTCTAACGCAGAGTGTATCACAATTTGGAAATTCACTTCAAAGCTAAATGATAGAGGATTTCTGGGGGATACTTCTTTCGTTTACTATTCTTCATCTATTTGACAACCCTTGCCCTTTCAAAATAAGGAAACCTTCAACATTCCAATAACAGTATATTTGTTAAGTAGCACTAACTATAGTCGAAAATGGGTCGATGCTGAGGCAAATAATCTTAATGTTATCTTTTATAACATCTATAAGGGAGGGAAGATAAACAGCTTCATCTCAGTTTTATCAGTTTCCATTCGGGTTATTGTCGTTAAATCGATAATTTGATATTTGTTGTGTTTGTTTTGATGACCTTGGCAAATGGGCATTTGTGTAAAACAAACACAGAAAATAGCCAACTTCTACAGGGACAATTAAGCATTGACTACATGCTATTGAAATTGTATTGGAATATTTTAAGGATCCATGTATCAGTTCAAAAAATGTAAATATGCATTGGAGACTGACTTTAGTTTTGTAAAATTATTTCTGAAAAGAAAATCAATAAAGGAGACATAAACAACAGTGTTCTGAGTGTTACAACGATCAGCAGGGCTAGATGGGATTCGAACCATATTTTAGATTGATATACTATTGCTCAGTCTGATCATCGAAATTGTTTTGGTCCAAGCTGTGCTACAGTTTTATCAAAAAAGTGAAATTCAATATAAAAAACACCGTACAGTGGGACAAGGACCCTTAAGGGTTTTTATTCTCCACTAGGCTAATTCTGAACAATTCATAAATCACAGTATGGTTTGTGTTTATTATCTGATCATAGTCAAAAAGATATGTTAATATCATACTGCAGACATGGCCTTTATGAGTATGAAGATACATTTTTCATTGTAATGTCTTTGAATATTTCAAAATGTTTGCAGCATCTATGCTACTTTTAACGCAAACGTTTTGATAAAAACACAGACTTTGTTAGATTCTTTTCTCAATTAATTAGAATTTGAAAGGATCAGAGAAAAATAGAACAAGGTATACCAAAACATCAAAACATGGAATAGAAAAAGAACGAAAATTTTGATATGAAAAGGTCAGAAAGGCAACAGAGACAGCAAAGTAATACATTTTTATATGAAAATACAACGTTGCTCAACGTTATACAAGAGGTTCCACTGATAATTCAATTGATAACGCTGGCGCGTTTTGAAATCTAACCATAATTACTGCCATTATAATCTTTACAAGGTGGAAAAATTGATTGTTCACATGTTAAATTGATATTCATTCAGTGTTAATTACACCCTTCACATGCATTTAGCATGCATGTACAAAGACTCCTTTGTACCAATCGTTTGTTGTCATTTTCAGTTTGATGGCGGAAGTCAAAAAAAAATATGCTAGCATTAGACATGATATTGATGCATACAAGTCTTTAACAAATTGAAAGACATGATCGTGAAATATTTATGTACTGTAAAGCGTTTTAGAGTGGCTTATGTTAGCTAGATAGGTCGCTATATCAAATGATGTATATTATTATTATTATTAACTAGCATATTTGGGCTAGTACACTTCCGTTGACTAGTCAGTTTTACCAGTTACAACGTTAATATAACAATCTGAAGTCCGGATTTTGAATCCAGGTCTAGCCCTACTCAAGCGTCATGTTTAGAGCACTGTTGTAAATGAGTTATTGATTTATTTTTACTTAATCGTTATTATTTTTCATAAAAGTTCCGTCAGGTATTGCTTTCTTTTCAGAAATGCTTTTCAAGGCTACAGTCATGTTTCCAGTACGTAGTTACAGTTATTGACAGTGGAACGGGGATCGTTAAGGGATGGTATGGTAGATCGTGCCTAAACAACTTGCTTTATCATTGGCCCAGATTCTACTACTGTATATTAGTATTACTTATTTTATCAATATTATGATAGAAATGGTTTTTAATAACAAATAACAGAGGGGCAAGTGTTTGTCAAATGAAATAGAAACAGTTGACGAAACAAATCTGAACGCATACTTACAGTTAAAGTCTCTGTCAATTGTATAAGAATGCTCTAACAAAACTAACTGACCTGGATGCTTCTATAATCATCTGCATATTATGCTTCATATACACAGAGGAAGCATCAAGTGGTGGGAAAATTCACTGCAAAGATATTCTAAACAGGGAGTGAATTATTAGGAATGATTAAATGTACATAGATATGTGTGGGTTCAACGAACTTGTGATTGGAGAAAGAATTCTTCCCGTCGCAGTATTTTCAGGGTATCATGGAAATCACAAGACTTGCGGGTGGAGAACCACATCAACATTAATTTTAGGACAACATTCTGTAGCCCTTACTATGATCAGTTGGAGGATTCAGACTAATCTGTTGATTCAGTCATGTGTCCCTGGAATTATCCCCAAGTCATGTGACTGAATCAGTCACATAGGCTGGCGGTAGGTGGTAGCGCCCTCGGTCTTGGTTCAAGTCTTGACTGGTGGCCGCAATGTAGGTGGCCTCTTTATTCCTGTCTGACGAATGATTAGTCATGCTTAATAAGTTTAAGTTTAGAATATCCGACATCTCTAGAATTCATATAATTGGCCATCCTGCTCCAATAAGCCTACATTTACTTGCTGAAATTATGATGAGATTGTTAGAATTAAGTCAGTTTTTTTTGTTTTGATGTTTTCTCTGTTTCTATTATCAGATGTTAAAGGTGCACCTTTGTGTGTGGTTGTGAGTGTGTGTGTGTGTGGTTGTGAGGGTGTGTGCGTGTGGTTGTGAGGGTGTGTGTGTGGTGGTGAGGGTGTGTGCGTGTGGTTGTGAGGGTGTGTGTGTGTGTTGTTGTGAGGGTGTGTGTGTGTGGTTGTGTGTGTGTGTGTGTGTGTGTATGTGTGTGTGTTTGTGTGTTACGTGTGTCACTGTGTCTCTGGAGTAATATTGATTTATTTTTTAAACCTCTTTTCATTAGAGATACAGAAGAAAATACTTTTAAAGTGTAAATTTTGGACTATTTGGGAATGAAAACTGATTATTTTGTTACTGGTCTATTTAGATGTCTCAGATGTTGTCTATACCTAAAGCGAATTAAGTACGAAAAGGTTAATATTTTTTTTTTGACAAATAAAAAGGTTCACCAGACAAAGTCAGGGAAACAAACACATCATAATGTGTTTGCATAGAATTAACAGTAATGACCAAGGTGGTATGCTTTTGTTTTGTACTAATCACAATGAATCACGCCAAAGGTACTTTGCTTTACCAATTAAGGGTTGATTTACGACTGTTTGGTGATGTATCTTTAACTTATAATTAAAATGTTAAAGTTTTTATAGCTACTCAAAATTGTATCGAATCAACAAGAAGATTTACAAGCAATTATAATTTAACTACATTTATATATCATGTAAACTAAATCACTCATCTAACCGGGTAAAACTCCATCAGTTACTTTCTTTATCCCTTATAACATATTCTATCTTTCTTTCTAAACAGTTTCTAATGTACATATTCACTGCAAAGTTATAAATGTATTTTCATATATTTTGTCATGAACGAGGGCTATGTTTAAGTACAAAAGTATTCTTTCTAAATCAGCAGAATGAATTGTCTTTTGTAATTGTACATGTTGATTGCCACGAACAATATATGGTTTAAACTAAGGTGGTATGTATGAGACGAATCTACGTACCATTTTCTTATCAAGGATATCCGTATCACAAAATACAACCATGCATGTATAACTTATTTTTCCAGCATGACTATAGCTTTGATAAATCATTTTTGAAGAGAAAAATATATCTTGTGGGACTTTTATGAAAATATATTCTTGTTCTGAGTCTAATATATTCTGCGGGACAAGACCGGAATTCGAACCCTAGCCTTCAGATTGCTACACAATCGCCAAAACCGATTGAAATACCTCGACAATGGAAGTGTACGAGCCCAAACTGTGCTTCAGTTATATCCGAACGGAAGTTAAAGGGAGGTTACTGTATATAGGAAAAATGGCAGTGCAGTGGGACAGGGATGAAAGTTAAGGGAGATTACTGTATATAGGAAAACACACAGTGCAGTGGGACAGGATGTTATGGTAAATAATCTACCGTAGATACAAATAATTACATGATCGCAAAATCGGCGTCATCACATTTATTGTAAAGCTTAGACCCTATGTGTAATGCTGTGAGCAAAGATCGAGAAAAGCAGCTGATGTAAGGAGATTGTAGGGTTCCTTAATTAAGATTGAGGTGGTATTTATGATCGACGTTGTAAACAAATGGCATGCTATTCATCATAAATCAAAATGAAAGAGACCTGTCACGGTTTTTGTTACAACATGAAAACAAAAACAAGTCTGCAAGAAGATAGCCCCAGCTCGTTACCATAAGATCCTACACTCGACCATTAAACTCAACAAAGATATTATCAAGTAGGAACTCAATTATTTTCACAATTTCATTCTTAATTCATTTTACTTCGGCCTCTTTCGTGTTCCAAATAGTTGGTATGCTGAGTCCAAGTTCGATTGAAATATCAATATTGCTCATGATCTCTCCTAACCGTTATATATTATCAATGTGGTTAGGGGGTGATTTCTTGTTCTTAGACGTTGCCAAAGTCCCACTTCCATGACTGTAAAGAAATATTGCAATCACTACATGTTTTAGTAATGCACTTTGTGGAAAGCTTCAATGCTATTTCCACCTTCTCATAGGAGTAGCATTCATATATTACACCGACCTGCTTTTCGTCCCGGTTTTTCAGCATGTTTTAAACTTTCACCAGAACCATAAGAATTCATTTAAGGATTACAAACGATTAATTTGAACTTCAAGGTAGACATGCTCTGTTTTCTGTATTAATTGTTGAAATGTCATTCAATCAATTTTATCTGAATACATCATTATTATAATGCTTGTGGACCTGAATTGTATTATGTTTTCAGATTATATTCAAGATAGCTCACCTCGGATGTTATCGACTAATGTAAAATGATATAAAAAAATCTCTGTAATTGACACAAAAATAAATATTAATAATATGGCATTATTCCATAGGATTATTCTTGATTAGCTGTCTCAAGCTTCAAAACTTCATTATACAAACAATTGAAACTTTAAAATATTATTATCAATATAAATAATACATCAATGTACTTGATTAAATCTGTATATGATAAAATAGTTATAATTTAAAATCGTAGATCTAGTAAAGGTTATGATTATAGGGAAAATATCAGTAATTCAATTAAGTTAAATATAGTGAAAGCTAACAGTACTTGCGATGCTTGATGGAACTGATCTGTTCCTCTTTCCCTTGTCTCATTAAAGCGGTACTCTATCATTTCATGATTAACCTCCGATAATGCTGCAAAAATATTTCTACTCAAAATCTTGAACAGTATTCCGTGTTATGGTTTGAATGACTTTACTTTCACAAAAGTAGTATCTGAATTGTTAATGAAAAGTGATTAAGCCGAAACGTATTTTTTGTTTTGTTTTGTTTTTTTATTTAATCCATTTATAATGTCTATTTTCTTGTTCGAATAAGATATTTTTGTATCCAATCTCTTGGTTATTTATTTTGGAAAAAAAAATGTATTTTATTCGTAGTAACCATTGTTGCTGTTAAACTGACCAACGAAAAACAAAACAATTTTATCGATATGTGTAACTACGATTTTATCTGTCTCGGGCTTAACATTACCCATATACAATAAACAAGAATAAATTTAACAACATGAATTCAGCTTTATTGCAAAAACACAAAAAAACATCACATTATCAATAAGACTTATTAGGAAAAGATTATCATTTAAAATGATTTTCAAGTATATAAACAGACACAACAACCATATGGATAACAGGGATATTTAAGGAATAATAACGCTAGTAAACAAGATATCCCGATCACAAGCGGATATCGCAATACCAATAGGGGATTTTAGAAACAATGAGTTATACCGATGGCAAGGATGTCATTTTGATCCTTTAAGATTTCAAAGAGTTATCAAGACCAGAATTAGATTTAGATTTTATCTTGGTATAATTTCAAAAAGTTATCAAGAAAATAAAAAGACGGTATGATGATAAACAGTGATCAAGATATCAGGACGAGATAACAAGATAACAGAGAGCATGATGTGATAACAAATTATTTTCATCTATATACTACTTTATACCACCTACCGGTAGCATAATAAATTCATTATCACTGGTTGTCAGTATGAGAGGAAGTTGAGAACGAATTAAGAAGAATTTGGAAAAACTTGAGAACGGATTTTCCCATTCCCATGCACTTGGGAACGTATTTTCTCAAAAAAGGACGTCTGCTCGCGCCAGATGAAGTCCGAAACCGGAAATAGGGTCAACACAAACGTGATCCGCGCAAGAAACAAATCCATCATAAACATTTCAATATCAAGTTACGGAAAAAAATTGGAAAAGCCAATGACGATAGGATTGTTTTAAAAATATTTTTCCACGTAGTTTTAAGGTTAATTGTATTCCTCCGCGCAAAACTTCTATTTGTTTACGTTTGTCAAGGCGATCGTTGATTATTGAGCTTAGAAGTCATTTGGAAAACGCGATGAGTTTTTTAAATGGAGAAATATATAAGGTAGTAGTATTTAGATGATAAATACTTTATCAAACAGTACTTCCAGTGTTTATCGTTTAAACAATTTTCTTATCGCTCGCACGTAGATAAAATCTCGAGTCAACCTGCGGTGGCCTCTAAGTTTATCCACGTGCTCGCGATGAGAAAATTGTTCTCACGACAAACTCTGAAAACAGTGTGATAATCTATAAATATCAAGATAACAGAGATATAACATTATGATACACGATAACAAGAATATAAATACTGGCCTAGCAAGGCCACTATAGCCAGGAAAAGGCAACAACAAAATATTACTAAATACAAGTACATGAACTCACATATGACACATTTGCTGATATCCGAAATGTCATATTTAGTTACCTCATATAGTTACATTTTTACTGACCTCAGAAGTGACAGAATCAATGACCACATAAATAACACATTAAACGAACTCAAAAATACCCAAAATAATTTGTTAACAGAAATGTTATATTTGATAGTCTCGAATATAAAATGGTGAAGAAATTATGCCTATGGGAATCTCTAAAGAAAAAACATTTGATGAATTCAAAAATAACCCATTTGATTAAAAAGAATTTTTTGTTATTAGATCACATAAGTGAATTAATTTTAGATCTCTGAAATTGAAAAAAATAAATATATAATGATTGAAGAAATGAAATACTTTATAGCCTCAAAATATTAGAAGTCAAACATTTAATTACGTAATAAATAAAACGTTTTAATTATGTCAAAATGAGTCTAATACATTCTTGTTTTACTTGAGTTAGAAACAAACCTTGCTACGTATGTTCATATCTCAGTAAACAGTCTATGGGATATCAGGACAAGGTCATGTCAATGAAGTGGGCTCAAAATAAATATGTGCAAAAGCAATGATAATTAAAAGAGTATGCATGTGGTTAAACTGTTGTCAATGGAGTTCAAACTGTAAACTACTTATCCTTTGTCTAAGCAGCCAGGGGACGGTGTTAAAAGATTTAGAGTAAATGCCATCAGCAAAACTGTTAAGGACACTTTTTATGGCAAAGAAACAAACAGTTTGAAATGTACATTAAATATAAATGATTAAAAATCTACGTCAAATATAAAAGAGATGTATAAAAAAAACATATCAGAGATTACTTTGATACAACAGGCGATACTATCGGGTTAGACATAATTGTTTTTTCTTTGATCATTCTGGGATATGTCAAAGAGTATCTTTATATATATCTAATTTATAAATCTAACCAAGTAAATGTTTTAACATTATAAACATTTTACAAATCAAAAGACCAGCTTCGCGTTTGAATGGTCTGGAACAGGAACTGAAATATCCTAAAACACTTATATGCAATGCTGACGTAACATCTTTGTATGGTGGACGTGACGTAAAATCTTATGATTGAGAAATACCCGCGTCTAAACCATATGATGAGACAAGAATGTATCTTGCCATTGACAGGTGTTTCCTTTTCTCCTACCACACACAGGCGTAGAGGTGTGAGTTAACCTTGTCTCACCCTAGGGTTGAAACAGGGGGATTTACCCCTTCATTATTTCTCATTATTACTTGCACATGTGGTAATATGGATTTTATTGTTGGATTTTCATCTCATGCAGAGTGTATATAATCATAATTATGTTATACACGTTCATCAGAACTCTATCCTTCGTCGTAGACAAGTAAAAGTATTGTTGTCAAGGGTAGGTAACTGTTCGTTTGAGCATAGTTTAATAAGTTCCTTCTGCAAAGATGGATCTTATCTATTCCTGTGCTTTGGTCAAGTTGTTTGGTGTTTATGAGTTAAATATTATAAAGTCAATCATATAACCATCAATTTAAAGAACACTATTGTTTCTAGAAATAGTCTCTAATTATAACCCTTAATAAGTGTATATATTCTGGGTAATAAATGTATGACAAATGCCAGGAGACATTTAACAAAGTCGGGGAGTATGTAGCCAGGTGTTAAAATACAACATTCAAATCATCGCACGTTATGCTATTTTTAAGGAATGTATATATGTGCACGTGCAGCACAGACCACCCGTCCATATACGAGTCACCGCCGTCTCACTCTGACTTAACCTCTCGACGGTAACACACATGGAACCGTCGAGAGCAAGATCCAGTCACTCCGTGCTTTGATGTTCCTAGTAAGTATTTATGTGTGTAAGTATAAAATAATATAATTCTAAACATAATCATCATTCGTCATATTTTATCATCGTATATATATTATTTCATAGTGTGAGCGATGTGGGAGTGTTAATGTATGTTTATTTATTTCATAGGTTTATTTGTCAACGACAATGAATAAGTACATCTTCTCATATAACTGGAACGGCGTTTGGAGTTGATATATTTAGAACCTACGCTTCACATGTAATAATAGTATGACGTCACGTCAACAATGTTTCAACGTCACGTCAACAACGCATTGCGTCTGTAACGTTAACATTGTATTATGTATATGATAAGGTCGACTATGTAAGAGAAGAAGAGTCAATCATCCCCTTGAGGTAGATGGCCAAGCCTCGTTTTTGTTAACTTAAGATATTTCCCCTGGGCTTGAGACTTTCCCCTATTAACCCAAAGGGGCTGAACGGTTCTATTAGTGTTACGGTAGGATTGCAATTTTATGACATCAGGCCAATAAAACAATGACCTCATGTCAATAATGCATTAAGTCTGTGACGTCAACATTCAATTTTATATATATGACATGGGTAAAATGGTAAGAGAAAAAACATTATTAATCCCCTTGAGGTAAGATTATCATCTCAATCCTTGGAGAAAAAATCTCTCGAATTAAGATTCTCCTTCTTCATTCCAGAAGTGGTGACCGATTCGAAGAGATATTTCTGACCGGTTGTGCAGGGTAAGAGAAAAATAATCTTGGATTAGCATCTGTAACTTGTCTATTTAGACATTAAGATGGCCAAATACTTAGCAACTACATTCAAGCCAGTTTATGAGACGACATTGATTTATGTGACGATACATAGAACAAACTGAAAGACAATCGAGATTTGTGATGGTCAAACAATCAATTAAGGGGTGACCAATATAAATAAATCCTACGCTATATTTCTGCTCCATTACAGCATATGTCACCTGTCTTAGTGAGCGGAAATTGAGGTCTCACGTTATTGACAGCCTGGGTTTCATCAAGGATGTCCCAAAGCGGCGTCATAAATGCCACATTGTAGAGTTAACATTAAAAAAACTCTTTTGTTAAACAGACATGCCCAGCACGTGTTCTACTTACGTAGCACACAATGCCTCAAAATCATATCAAGGCTCCACAAATAATATACATTATCCCATGCCTTTCATGTCAAGGTCATCGCTATCTCTCCAACGTGTTGGGACCAATCGGATGAACTGCTTCCTGAAGCCTGCGACCTACAGTCTTGTGAAATGGTTCATAGAATTGGCCCCAACACCGAGAGAAAATAATTTTGACTTTTTAATGTAAATGCATGAAACAACTATTATGTAACCTGAATAATGAAAAACAGCAAATGCTATTAGAAATTGTGTACATTATGAGTTTCTTTCAACTCTGGTTGTTGAGCGCGGATCTCATTCAGTCAGAGCTTACCAGGAAATAGTAAAAACTATTGACTGGTAGATGTGATTGGTTGTTCAAACGACGGTCAACCAATCAGTTTTCTTAAGCTTGCCAAGCAACAGTCAACCTGAACTCATTTTACTTGGTAATGGACAAATCATGACACTATTTGATATACAGCTAGGTAGCTTAACTTTTTTCTAATGCCAACGAACAACTATTCTTGTGATAAATAAGGCTGTGACTGGTGAATTTCTTCCATCAACACGGGCAGACCTATCAAATGCCTTATTGAATAATGAACCACGCAATGTACAGTGTAACAGTTGAAAAGAGAAATAATGCCTGAAAACAACATCCAATGCAGCAGAAGTGACATATGACTATGTTGGTATACATTGTATCGATGAATTTAAAAAAAAAAAATGGTGATTTTCGACCTTGCAACCAATATTGATACACATTATATTTAACAATTTAAAAAGAATCGATGATTTTTTAACTTACGTCTATTATTAACATAAAATGCTGGTATTTGTACAATATACATTGTTTTAGATAGTTTAAAAATGACGATTTTCTAACTTACGTCCATGATAATATTGAAAGCAATTAAGGAAGTAAATGTACCATGTAGTGAAAAGCAGTACTTGGACAACTTTTGATTTTCTTGGTGATCTTTGATAAGGTCGTTCATATTATGAAAATGACATGTTTGCTTATAACAACATAACTTGTGTTTTTTCATTTTACTTTTAGTATGCACAGACATCGAATCTATGATTCTACATAATTCAAAAAGGTCATATGCTTGAGTTGATTAGATCGTTCAAAAAATAAAAAAGAATTACCGATCTCAACTTTTAAAGTGATATTAGATTATGGTCCATTGGGGTGTTATTCTTTTTAGAAAGCATTAAGATCTTAACGGCACATTTATTCTGAATAAACCTGTTTTTCTTCAATGAAATTATTGCTTAATGATTCATACATTTGAAAATTAAATCAAAATTACTTCAAAAATATCTTTTGATTCTCATTGTTGGATAAATAGTTTATTTTATTTTCTTATTTTTTTACTGTGTTGAATTTATTAAAAACATTAATGTGACTGAGTATAATAAATAATATAAAGGACTATTACTGGGACAACGTATAACAAAACAATAAAGTAAGTGACTGTAATTGTGACGGCGTATAAAGAACTATCAAGTAATTAGCTGTACCTAGGAATGCGTATAAAGAATAATGAATGTATTGGCTGTAACTGTGACAGCATATAAAAGAATTTTAAAGTAATAAGCTGTAACTAGGACTGCATGTTACAGAACAATAAAGTAAATGACAGTTACTGTGACTGCGTTTAAAACAACAATAAAGTCATAGACTGCCAGTGTGACATTAATTGACTGTATGGGGACTGCCTATAAAAGAACAATAAGGTAATTGACTGTATGGGGATGCCTATAAAAAACAATAAAGTAATTGACTATAACGGGACTGCCTATAAAAGAACAATAAAGTAATTGACTATAACGGGACTGCCTATAAAAGAACAATAAAGTAATTGGCTATAACGGGACTGCCTATAAAAGAACAATAAAGTAATTGACTATAACGGGACTGCCTATAAAAGAACAATAAAGTAATTGGCTATAACGGGACTGCCTATAAAAGAACAATAAAGTAATTGACTATAACGGGACTGCCTATAAAAGAACAATAAAGTAATTGGCTATAACGGGACTGCCTATAAAAGAACAATAAAGTAATTGACTATAACGGGGACTGCCTATAAAAGAACAATAAACTGTAATGTGGGTGCCTTTAAAAGAATGATAAAAAACCGACTGTAACTGAATTTTATATAAAATAACAAAACTGTAACTAACCTTAACTGGGACTGCCTATAAACGAATAAAGTAATTGACTGTAAAGGGGATTACCTATAAAATACAATAAAGTAATTGATTATAACGGGGATTACCTATAAAATACAATAAAGTAATTGACTATAAAGGGGATTGCATATAAAAGTAAATACAATTATTGACTATAAAGGCGATTGCATATAAAAATAAAAATAAAATACAGTAATTGAATATAATGGGGATTGCCTATAAAATACAATAAAGTAATTGACTATACCGGGGATCGCCTTAAAAAATACATAATAAAGTAATTGACTATAACGGGATTGCCTATGCAAATATATTGAAGTAATTGACTTTAACGGGACTGCCTATAAAAATACAATAAAGTAATTGGCTATAAGGGGACTGCCAATAAAAACACAGCACGGTAATTGACTATAAGGGGGCTGCCTATACACATATACTTAGGTAAGTGACCTTAACGGGACTGCCTATGAAAAAAACAATATAGTCATTGGCTATAACGGGACTGCCAATAAAAATACAACAAAGTAATTGACTATAACGGGGATTGCCTATACAAATATAATTAGGTTAGTGACTTTAACGGGACTGCCTATTAAAACAATTAAGCCATTGACTATAACGGGACTGCCCATGAAAAAACAATAAAGTAATTGACTTTAACAGGGACTGCCTATAAAAAGAACCCAATAAAGTAATTGACTTTAACAGGGACTGCCTATAAAAAAACCCAATAAAGTAATTGGCTTTAACAGGGACTGCCTATTGAAGTAGACTGCAACAGAGGTGCCTGTTAGAGAACGATATATTCATTGTCTGTAACTGTGATTGCGTCTTACAGAACAATAAAGAACATGTTATTGACTTCAGGCTGGATGGTCTATTCTTAGACATACATGTATGGTGGTTTATACAACTTTGCAAATGAACAACTTCGTTCCTTTTCATAAATATTCATAATTTGACAGAACATAATTTAAGTGCGATCGCTGCTCATGGTTTTCAAAGTATTCAGTAAAGTTCTTGACCATAAAGTTTTTCTGTGACCACAATAATGAATCTAGGATTAAAATATGAAAAGAAAACATTGGCCATGAGGTTAGTAAATTAGGACGTTGCACATATAAAGATTTGATGATTCCACATCATTTTCCGTTTTTTTTTCCGAATTGTTTTTTTTCTCTGTTTATACACAGACATTGAATCTTTTCTGATCAAAACGTCTATTGTTCTTACTGTGTGCACATACCATGAATCAATAATCAAAACGTTTATAGAAAATGTAGGCATTATGCTTGGATTGATTGGGTCGTTCCAAATATGAAAATTATCGATATCGACTTTAAAAGGATCATTTAGATTGGGATCCGCTGGAGCATAAGTCCCTGTGACAGTTTTATGAAAGCTTTTAGATTTTTACAAAATGCTCATCCTGAATAAATGTTTTTAAAAAATATTTTATGATTTACACAAATCTTCTTAGTTTTATAATGCAATTCATAACGTTAAAGTTGATGTCCAAAAGCGGAAATGTTAAGGTTCAGCCATTTAAAAAAGATAAGATTTTCAAAAAAAAAAAAAAGAAAGTTTTTTATATGAACTTATGAAAAGATATTTGAAAAAGGTAAATTGGTAAGGACACAATTTAAGGATGCATATTTATCATAAAGATGTAAACAGAAAATCTTAACATCTAAAATAAAAGCAAAAGTCCAATCACATCAGCTGATTCGAGCTTAAGGTCTTTGTGCTAAGTGTTTGCATTTGCAGTTTTTGCGGGCAACGATGCCGATGAGGTGACATTGACTTCACTCGGAGAAACGCTTGCTATGCTTTTCCTCTTTTCATTTCCATCTTCACTTGTGGATGATCCCCAAACTTTTGAGTAGGCATAGAACAGAAGAAAGTTATTCACAAATATTGGAATAATGACAGCGAGGAGACACACCCCAGTGACCGCGCAGACGGCCCCAACGAGTTTCGACAGACCAATGGTCGGATAGACATCCCCATATCCAACAGTAGTCATGGTTATGATAGCCCACCAGAAGGCGTCAGGTATACTCTCAAACACAGTGTCCCCCGAAAAGAAGGCGAATGCGCCGAACATAAGCATTGCGACCACCAGGAACATGGACATGAGCATCACTTCCACTGCACTCGCCTTCACGGAGTATAACAAGACACGGAACCCGATGTAGTTCTTGACAAGTCTGAAGAGACGGAACACTCGGACAATTTGTAAACAGTGGACGATGTCAAAGACAGACGCTTGGTACTTGTCCTTAGGGTTAATCGCATTGACAACGTATTTTGAATACATTACCAACAGAGCGAAAATGTCAACCAGGTTGAGAAAAGAAATGAAAAATTTCTTCTTAAAGGGACAGAATATAATCCTAATGACGAGTTCAATTGTGAAAAATGTGACAGTCACATATTCTAAATACATGAGAAAATCGAGGCTTGTACCTGTCTTTGGAAGCGGAGGTACTGTCATGTTAGTGAGGTCACTTCCGTCGAAGTGGGCCTTGTACTTGTAGAAATCATCTCCAAAAAACTCCCGCCATTCCGCCAAGTTCAGAGGTCGCTTGAACGTTTTATGTGTTCCTGAAACCAGCGCTGATATGGAGACGATGACAAAAATAGCGCTGACGTAGAAGTAGATCTGAAACAAACAAAAAAGTGAAAATAATATATCAATCAAATCTGGAACCACCTAATATTACCTTATTTACAAAAATTGAAATACCCATTAATAATTTAAGTATCAGCACTACACTGTTCACTTTATCTCGTCTAGAGAAAGATACAGGTCGCACTTAAAATTTGTGACGTCATCATTTCCGTCACAACAGAACTATTAGCCAATAATCTATGCTAACAGAAGCATAATTTGCCATGGTCACTAGACCTAAAATTCACGAATGTTGACAATTGATAATTAGCAACCTACGAAAATAAGTGACCGCACTGAAAAAAATATTTTTACTTTCACAGCTAACAAAATTGTGTTGGTGATTGCCATACTAAGTGGACTCTACTTTGAAATTCAGCTCACAATAATGACCACTTTCCCATAAAGACACCCGTCAATATAGACAATCTGTCTATAATAGCACATTCTATGAATACCATATCTGCATAACTATAAATACCGTTCTTAAAATATCCCTTATGACATTTTCTACATACATCACTACAGTCAACCTGTCTTTGGAGCTTTTGCACGATTTCTCTTAGAAGTTATTAATGAACAGCTGTGACGATAGATTCTTTAATGAAGAGTTATTTTAGATACGTAACACATTCTTAGTACTCATCTTTCAAGCGTGTTATATATTGATTTTCTCCCTGCTTCAATCTAATCAACGAATATTCAGTAATTACTTCCGAGGGCATTGCACAAAGCCAGACATCAAATAAACATTAAGTTAAGGTAATTAGTGCTATGAAGTTGGAAAGCATTGAACATGTAACATGATTTCTTCCTCAAGTGTCATATATTTAATGTATAATCTTAGTAATTACTTCCGATATCTTCCATTAGAAAATACATGAATGATAACATAATTTCTGTCGTAGCTTTCGTAATTAATGCTTTAAAGATGAGAACATGCTCCATAATGAACAGTTATCTTCTGTCTGAAAAGGCTAACAAGCCATATGGTAAAATATTTTTGTTTTTTCAATTCTTTTTTATCCCTTTTTTTTTCCTTTTTTGAAAAAAAGTGAACTTCGTTTTTGGAGTGTATAACGTTACTTAGTGTGCAAAACTGATTTATTAAACGAGAATGAAAATAAAATTAATAGAACTAGCCTACGGCAACAATCCGGCCAAAGAGATATGCTACAATGTACATGTATTTTAAATTATCATATATTAAGAATTTTTATACACCCCCCCCCCCCCCCCCCCGCTCTTATGTTTTAACAGAAATTTAGAACTTTTTGGATTTCCAACTTTTTTCCCCATAATTTTATCAATGAGTCATCGAAGTATAAAAATGTTTGATGCAGTGTCATTTATTTTTCGGCATACTTTATTTATTATTTGATTTTAAAGGTGTAATCGCCTGTGTGTATGTGTGTTATGTTCACCCTCCTATTACAAAAACTGGATCAAAGTTGTTATTATCTCCGTTTCCGAGATATTGTGATCTATCTGAAAAACACACCTTTGGCTCAGCGGCGATCGCCTCGATATGGGTAGCCCACATCCGTGACGTCACAAGTTCAAATGAAGAAATGAGTTCCTACTGAGAAGCAGAGACATATAAAGCCATAGTATACTAATATATACGTCTCTGTGAGAAGGCAAATGATGTGCTGTATGTGGGTGTCCGAACACACATGCGGATGCTATCTAAATGGATCCGTGTTTTTACATAATTCGTTAATCTAGTGAATGTAAATATACTTTTTATTATTTAATTGATCTCTAGAAAATTTGATCAGCACCTTTATACAATAGACAGCAATTGAGTAAAAATTGAGTCAAATTAACGTAAACCTATTTTTTTATTCTTTATGCAATCCATGGAATTTAACCCATAATAGATATACACACCAATTTAAAAACAAATCGTGTAGAGGGAGAACCGGTCCGTTCAAGTCTCACAAAGATTAGTAATATATGATGTGCATAACAGGGCCCAGCGTTATTTACCTTGTTCAGAGACGTATATATGTAAGTAAATGTTTCATTTTAACTAATTTTCTTTATTTCATGATATTATCGCAAGAATAACAAAAATAGTCAGTTCACTTTAGGTGGGATGAGGACAGTTTTACCCAAAGGAAAACAATGTCATGTTGTTTCTCTCGGCAAGCCTCATGTTTTGAAACTTTAGATTATTTGTCTTCGGCTTTGGACCCCCTTAATGGACACACAATGGAATACAAGATTAAATTACTCTTCATCTTGTCTTATCTATTTCCTCTTTTGCTCTGTGCACGTTGTCTCCGTTGACGCATGGCCTTAAACCTACAAATTGCGGTGTGGCATTTGATATATTTTTCAGTTGTTGCGTGGGCCTATGTCATCTTTTAATCTTAGCAGTTATGCCTGATCAATGATTAAACTAATTAGCCGATCAATCGAACCTTGCAATCGCGTTCTAATTTACAAGTCTGTATGTGATTTCCTATGAATGTGTGAACCTTAAATAGCACAGGAAAAAACAAACCCAAAAAAGCCGTCTTTTATATCAACATACTGTTTGAACCAATTTATATCATTAATGAAATAGATTTATTTTGTATCAACCTCTTTTTATCACCAAGGTTGAAGAAAGGTTAATCAGGACGGATTAAGACTGGTCGTCTTGGTAGTAGAATGTCGTAAACATTTTTGATAATTTCAAGCCACCGCACCACCATCAAGGATGCATAAAATATATGGTACAAATTGATGACGTTACCCTGGTAACGCTACATCAAGTGATGACGTGATTACGTTTTCAGAATATTCACGCATGCGTGTTTTGTTTCCCTAGGTATGCAAAGACAAGTTTGTACATTCCCTGGCAATCTATTATTATCATAATCTAGTAATGCATTAACCAAATTAAAAGGCTTATTCTTTCTATTAAATGACGTGAAGCGTTGAATATATATACAACTAAAACTAGTAACAAATAATAAAATGTACTATTTCTCTCATATCTGTGCGTATGTAAAAGTGATATTATGTAATAATATAATCCAGACAATATTGTCCTCCATAAAATCATTATTTGATAGATTCCTGTCCCACTACATGAAAAACACTAGAGAGTTCTACCTCAGTTTTAAATACATAGAGAAGCCCCCTTAATACGGTTTGGATATAACTGTAATCAGTCTGGGTAAGGGATCTACTGCTGATCAGGAAACTCAGTAAGTAAAGGCGGTTCTTGGTTCGAACCCCGCCTTGTCTCGTTGCATTTGTTACTGTCAAAACACTTGTTGATTTCTGTTATTGCATTTTTATGTATATCTTTATTTCTCGTATTTTGAGCAAGATATATGGGCTTCTTTTTAGAAATTACCAGTAAAAATGGTTTCAACTTCATAGATAGTGTGTTGGCAATAGTACGGTAAATCTTAACATACTCTTTTATTCATTGATGTAGTTCACTTAACCCGTCAATATTGTTATAGAGCAAGTCTTATATATGTGAAATTAGTCTCTGGTTTGTGGCGACTTATTTTAAACGTTTGCTTGCTTCTTTAAAATTAATATTGCATCAGCTTTCCTGGTGTATGCATTTGATAACCCATTTGAGTATACGTTCTACTACAATGTTAACAAGTAATGTCATGCTAAGATTTCTTTTAAGCATCTGACTTCAGTTGATCAAAGGTGAGTTAGAGTTATACTTTCTACTACAATGTTTAACAGGTAATGTCATGATAGAGTTTCTTTTAAGCATCTGACTTCAGTTGATCAAAGGTGAGTTAGAGTTATACTTTCTACTACAATGTTTAACAGGTAATGTCATGATAGGATTTCTTTTAAGCATCTGACTTCAGTTGATCAAAGGTGAGTTAGAGTTATACTTTCTACTACAATGTTTAACAGGTAATGTCATGATAGGATTTCTTTTAAGCATCTGACTTCAGTTGATCAAAGGTGAGTTAGAGTTATACTTTCTACTACAATGTTTAACAGGTAATGTCATGATAGGATTTCTTTTAAGCATCTGACTTCAGTTGATCAAAGGTGAGTTAGAGTTATACTTTCTACTACAATGTTTAACAGGTAATGTCATGATAGGATTTCTTTTAAGCATCTGACTTCAGTTGATCAAAGGTGAGTTAGAGTTATACTTTCTACTACAATGTTTAACAGGTAATGTCATGATAGGATTTCTTTTAAGCATCTGACTTCAGTTGATCAAAGGTGAGTTAGAGTTATACTTTCTACTACAATGTTTAACAGGTAATGTCATGATAGGATTTCTTTTAAGCATCTGACTTCAGTTGATCAAAGGTGAGTTAGAGTTATACTTTCTACTACAATGTTTAACAGGTAATGTCATGATAGGATTTCTTTTAATCATATGGCCTCAGTTGCTCAAAGGTGTGTCCTGTTGTTTCGTCACCATTACCTCGTCTCTCGCTTTGAGGATAATGCGTTATTTAGATTTGACCTTGTTGCACCGAGCATATGTCGTTGATGAATGAAGCAGGATACGCTTACCCTTCCGGGACACCTTATCTTGTTTGTCTTATATTTTGCTAGGTTCTCCATATAACTCTTTTCTTTATTCATATTTTGCTCAATTTGTATTAACTCTGAGTTCTAATTATGATTAAGTTGTCACTTCGGTCTTCTCATTTTTTTAAGGAATTAGTTGTGACCAGCGGATGCAAAGACATACTTTTAGATTGTTGAGGAATGCCCAGCCAACATATTTTGGAATCCTGGTTATTCTGTGGACTATGTTAGTCCGACTTTTTGTTCATGACAATTCCTTTTTTGTATGTCAAATTATAAGAAATCCTTTTAACACAACTGCTCTTTCTATAACCCGCAAAACACTTTCAATACACAAACTAAGATACCCAACAGTGTGGCTAGTCTTCTTTACCTAAATTCAACTGTATTTTTCGGCATGACTATAGCAATTGTAAATCAGTTCTGAGAAGAAAACCATACACGGCGAAACATTTGTGAGGAATGATAAAAACGAAATAAACAAAACATATTCAACCCTGAAGTTCAGACTGCTAAACCATCGCTCTAATAGTTTGATCTTCCAGGTCGACGAAAGCGTCCTGACAAATATATGCTATAGTTACATTTGTATATCCAAACAGAAGTTAAGGGGAGGTTTCTGCATATTGGCAAAACCAGTGTAATGGGACAGTAACCATAAAACAATAGAATATGCCCATAAAATAATCCTATTACATGAGTTTAATAAGTCACATGCGAGTGCAGCTATCGTTTCAGGTCGAATTAGTAACGAAGTTATGTAGACATGTCGCCTCAGATCCCATAGAACTGCGTATAGTTAAGGGTGGTACAAATTGACAAAACCTGCGTATATATCATATATGCGAGGGCTTACACCGTGAAATAGATTCGTAATCCGAAGACAACCTTTAGGGAACTTAAACAAGGGGAACTTGTGGAGGCAATGACATTTTATGTTGAATTATTAATTTGCAATTAACATATAACTCACGAGCGTGAATAAAGTACTAGACAATCCCCCTAAGAATGCTCTGAAAGTTATTATAAAACCATAGAAAACTCTCCATAGAAAATAGAAAAAAATACGTTCTCTAGATTAGTACAATAGTGTTTTGCACGCTATGTAGTTATATTGGGTACATAAACGCTTTGTTACATGGATCAGGTGATGATATCTTGTGTCTCTAAGTAACCAACAAATTCTACATCTTGTACCTTATTGACGTAATTCGTCTACACTAATTACAGGTGAACGCACCGAACGACTTTCCGGTATTTAACAGTTAAGGTTAAGTAACTGATATAAGAAGTACAGATAAAAACCGGCAATCGTTTGTTCTCTCCGAGTGATAAAATGCATGCACTATTTCGATGGCAGTCCTTATGACATTTGATAAAAATGTTAGATCCATATCTTTCACCTATAAAAGATGCTTTTGGAGTCCCTGGAAAACGAATTCGATCCTGTCAACATCGGTCCCGTAACTTTCAAAAACTCAATTGGCTTCATAGTCCGTTATACACGATCATTAGTCGAGAATATGACAGCATGTGCAGAATTTAGTCACATGATCATGGGCGACATATGCTTTTGGCGTCACGTTTGACAACAATGCTGTGCGCCATATTGAATTGCCTACTCTATGTAATTCTACCATTTCCTGCTACTATCTGGTACGTTTTGCTAACAAACAAGTTATCAATTATGTATTGTGTGTACCAGAAATGAAGAAATGATAGTCACCATAACAAAAAAGCACTTACGATACAGTTAAAACTCTTTTGAGATCAAGGACATTTGAAACATATACGTCATGAAAATAACGCAACTTGTAATGATTTAATCATGCACATGGTTTCACTGAACGTCCTACGTTATCTTTTACATTATACCTATTATTTGTGTAAGAGTAATGGTTATGTGCTACCTTATACATTATACCTGTAATTTGTGTTAGAATTAAGGCTATACACGCATGCTACCTTATATATTATACATGTAATGTGTTTTGTGTTAGAATTAAGGCTTTACACGCATGCTACCTTATATATACTATACCTGTGTTTTGTATTGGAGTTATGGTTATGCGCTGCCTTCACATTATACCTATTATCCGTGTTAGAATAAAGGTTATATGCTACCTTATACATTATACCTGCTATTTGTGTTATAAATAAGGTACTGTATATGCTACCTTACACATTTTACCTGTGTTTTGTGTTAGAATTTAGGTAATATGCTACCTTACACATTATATCTGTGTTTTTTGTTCGAATCAATGTAATATGTTACCTTACACATTACAACCGTGATGTAGGATAGAGTTAGGGTTATATGCTACCTTACACGTCATACCTGTGGTTTTTGTAAGAGTAAGGTTAAATGCTACCTTACACGTCATACCTGTGATTTTTGTTAGAGTTAAGGTTATATGCTACATTACACAATTTATCTTTGATTTGAGATAGAATTTAGTTTACACTCTGTCCTACACATTATGACTTTGCTGTTTGTTTAAGTTATAGTAATATGCTACCTTACAAAATATACCTGTGAGATGTGTGTTAATATCAATTTGTAATTCTACTTTTATTCCTGTGATAAGCACTCGCCTTTTTCCTAGACGATCTTGGTTCGATTCTTCTCGGACGTAACAAAGTATCGGTAACCTGCCTGATCATGTGGGTTATCTTCGGGTACTCCTGTTTCCTCCAACATTGAAAACCCCTGCACGCTACTATTCGCACCAACAAAAGTGATGTGACCGATATTAGTTAATAAACTTTTTTGATAACTGTTGAGAATGTGAGTTGTGTAAGAATTGAGGTTATATTTTCAGCGTCGTACAATCTACATGTGACGTGCGGTATAGTTAAGGTTTTGTGCTTCTTTAAATGATAGTCTTATGATCTGTGGTAAAATAAGTCTAGGTGCAACATAAAAATCACACCTACCAACCCTATAATATAATCATCCTAGTAATTAGGTTTAACAGGTAAGGATTATATCTGAGTATTATTAAGCTGAACGTAATAAATGAAATAACTCATTTCAAATGACCATTCATTAAAGACAATTTAGCAAATCGCTTTAATATGTACGTTACGTCATAACAATTTACTCAAATTATTTGGAAATAGTTTGGGCTAAAATATTAACTAGATAGTGGTTATGAGGAAAAGTACAAAACGTAAATAATATGTGTGTTTGTTGATCTTTGTACATGGCATGCTTCTTTTAAAAGTTTCTCGAGTACATACATGTATGTACATTGCCTATTTTAGAGTCTCTCGCGGACAAACATGTATGTACATTGCCTATTTTATAGTTTCTCGAGTACATACATGTATGTGCATTGCCTATTTTAGAGTTTCTCGAGATCATACATGTATGTACATTGTCTATTTTAGAGTTTCTCGAGGACATACATGTATTACATTGCCTATTTTAGAGTTTCTCTAGAACATACATGTATGTACATTGCCTATTTTAGGGTTTCCCGAGTACATACATGTATGTACATTGTCTATTTTAGGGTTTCTCGAGTACATACATGCATGTACATTTCCTATTTTAGAGTCTCTCGAGTGCATACATGTATGTGCATTGCCTATTTTAGAGTTTCTCGAGGACATACATGTATTACATTGCCTATTTTAGAGTTTCTCTAGAACATACATGTATGTACATTGCCTATCTTAGAGTTTCTCGAGAACATACATGTATGTACATTGTCTATTCTAGAGTTTCTCGAGTACATACATGCATGTACATTTCCTATTTTAGAGTCTCTCGAGTGCATACATGTATGTGCATTGCCTATTTTAGAGTTTCTCGAGTACCTACATGTATGTACATTGCCTATTTTATAGTTTCTCGAGTACATACATGTATGTACATTGTCTATTCTAGAGTTTCTCGAGTACATACATGCATGTACAGTGCCTATTTTAGAGTCTCTCGAGTGCATAAATGTATGTACATTGCCTATTTTAGAGTCTCTCGCGGACAAACATGTATGTACATTGCCTATTTTATAGTTTCTCGAGTACATACATGTATGTACATTGTCTATTTTAGAGTTTCTCGAGTACATACATACATGTACATTGCCTATTTTAGAGTCTCTCGAGTGCATACATGTATGTACATTGCCTATTTTAGAGTTTCTCGAGAACATACATGTATGTACATTGTCTATTTTAGAGTTTCTCGAGTACATACATGCATGTACATTGCCTATTTTAGAGTCTCTCGAGTGCATAAATGTATGTACATTGCCTATTTTAGAGTCTCTCGAGTACATACATATATGTACATTGCCTATTTTAGAGTTTCTCGAGTACATACATGCATGTACATTGCCTATTTTTAAAAGCACAGGCTAACATCCATTATCATGTATTGACATTAATAAAAACATACAACCCAACACCAAACCGGATCGTTGATTTATTTTTTCTAGTTTAAATAAAAATTTCATTATTCTTCGTATTGGGAAAACATGCATATTTATTCCGACAGGGAAATAGCATTGCATGTAGAAGTAGCTAGGGAGACATCCGTGATAAGACAGTAGGTAAATGAAAAAGTCCTCAAGCATAAGACGGAATACTCTGAAGAAACTCCCATTTCTGCAGGGAGGGCGACGGGGGTTGTGTGAGGGTATGGAAGGGGAGGGAAGGGGTAAAATAAAATAAGTTACCTTTCACGATACCATATAAAGTCAATAAATTCTGTTGAAATTGAATACCGTGTAGCTGGTTACAACAGGCGAATTCTTTTACCAAATCGCTAGCTTAAGGAAAGAGTGAGGAGTTCAAATAAAATTTAGGACTCATTATATTGACGTCACTTGGTTGATCTTCTCAAAAAAAGTTTAGCTGTGATACGATGATATAAAACAATGTTCGTGTACATAGCAACCATTCCTACGTTATATGATAATTCATAGTTCACCTCCGCTTGTAATACCGCAACAGGGATTACAAGAACCCCATCAACATTATTCCGTCTTTGCGTATGGCAGAGTTATAATCTCTTGTGAGCAGGTATTGGTTGTTACGTCATTGGTTTGTGTGAGAAAATTACGTCGTTTTCTCAAAAATTGATGACGTTACTCTCACAAACAAATGACGTATCAATCGATACCGCTCACAAGTGCAGATAACTCTGCAATACGAAAAGACGGAATAGTATAGGTCTAACGTTTTCTCTTTGTATTATATGTCACATTAGGTAGCAGGCAATCTGCATATTGCATACTGAAGGGCTATTACTTTACTCTGCTGCAAATGTCTTGCATGCACTATTCCCTAGTGAACTGGTCTAGCCAAGAACGTATTGGTTTAAAAGTAAACACTTTATTTATCTTCACAATTAAAAGATCTTCGTACCATTACAAAATCTTGTATCTACGAATTTGATTTTTTTTTATCGGTATGATTCAATAGCTTTAAGAATCAATTCCGGAAAGAACCCCATCCTACCTTTCGTAACTTTTTATTAACATAAATTAAGATGAAATACACAGCAAAATGTAACAAAAATTGTTCTAAGAGTAAAAACAATGTAACGGGGTCGGACTAGGATGGTTACCCTGGACGTCCCCAATAAGGTTGCCTTAACTACCTGATCATCGGTAGTTTCCCGGCCGAGCCACACTGCGGTTAACTCGTGAACGAAATAAGTCAAGGGCCCGTATTCAAGAAAACATTCTCATGCTCAAGCATGGATTCTTTGCTCAAGCCAACTTTCTTGTGACGCTTCTAAATCATGTGACACTGTAAACAAAGTACAATGGAAATATTGTAAACGATATGCTACTTAAGTCGCTCCACAATTCACACAAATTCGTTCTAGAAACTTTAAGTCAACTTGACCATGTTTTTGTTTCTCACAAATCACAGCTTCACATTAGCCTTCTTATAACCTCTGGCCATACCTAACATATCGTAGTACGTTCCAAAACAATTTGAGAGAATATCTATTGCTACTGCGATACTGGTAGCATTAACTAATAAGTGAACTTCATCATTATCAGTATTCGTTAAAACGTTGTTTTTTCTCAATAAACATAATCAAAGGTGTTTTTGATATTTGATATCACCTAAATATATGTAAATGCCAATAAGTCATGACATTTTTTCTGTAAGAGTAGGACTGTATTATGACATTGCACGCTCTGTTCAAACTCGATCTGTAAGTGTAATGAATGATGTTTTTGAAGTCTTCCTTTTTATTGTGCTTTTTTGGAACCATCATGCATTTTTGCCCATTGTCATATTTTATTTCCTTGCTCGACAGTTAGGCATATGTAAAACTTGCAACGAACACACAACTTCATGTCGAAATCAAACGTTATAACTTAAAGCGTATTTCACGGCAATCATCGCTCAATTTATACTGTATATTTCCATACTCATCGTCCTGTCACTATTATGCTGTGGCGATATAGAAACTAACCCCGGCCCCTTTCATCCTTCTGCTAACTCCTCGTCAATATCCTCTGACGAACCTGTATCTTTTACACTTAATAATAATTGCTTATCATTCGTCCACCTGAACGTACAAAGCTTGCGTCCAAAACTAGATGTTCTGTACACCGAACTTTATGAGCATAGTATTTTAGCATTTACCGAAACTTGGCTTTCTGACTCTGATATTGATTCGTCCTTGGATATTTCTGGTTTTCAGAGTCCTTTTTGTTACTGTCGTAATGACGCCGTTGGTGGGGGTGTTGCTGTTTATATAGCAGCCAATCTTTTTGTCGAAAGAAGGTCCGATATTGAAGTTGACGATGTCGAATGTGTTTGGGTTGAAATAGCATCCAAAGGTCAAACATTTCTATTTGGTACTTTCTATAGACCACCAAATTCTAACATAACTGTATGGACCAAATTTGAGGAATCCATTGGTAGGGCAATTAACTCTAGTATTGGAAATGNGCTAAGAGAACTATTAGAAATGTCGGATTGCCCTCAAGTATATGATGCTAATATCGATCTAGCATGCAAGCGTCTAACTGACTTCATCGATTCCGCTTCTTCTTCGGCTATCCCTAACAAAACGGTCATTATGAGAAAACGTGATCATCCATGGATGAACAAAAAAATCAGAAAATTAATATCAAAACGTAAAAAAAATCACAATAAGGCTAAACTTACTGATAGCCAATCTGACTGGTCTATTTTCAGACAGACCCGTAACAAGTGTGTAAATGCCATTAGACAATCTAAAGAATCTTATTTTAACGGTTTGTCATCAAAATTATCTGATTTAAGACAATGCAACAAGTCATGGTGGTTAACTGTAAAACTCTTCATGAACAATAGTGGTAAATGTGGAGAAATACCAACGATTTTTCATGATAATGTCTATTACGAAACTAATGTTGATAAAGCTAATGTTTTTAATTAATATTTTTCAAGTCAATCCGTTGTGGATGATTCAATGGTCATGCTTCCTCCACTAATATAACTCCCTAATCGTATTTGTCTGAGTAATATAAATAAATCATGTACTGATGTTAAGGATGCCTTACTCAATTTGAAAACTGGTAAAGCTGTAGGACCAGATCTTATTAGTCCCAAAGTGCTCAAGGAAGCTGCAACATCACTTGCTGAGCCACTATCTATATTTTTTAATAAATCCTTATCACAAGGAATATTTCCATCATCGTGGAAAGAAGCAAATGTTTTACCTATATATAAAAAAGATAGCCGTAATGATGTTAAAAACTATCGACCAATTTCACTTTTAAGTATAATTGGTAAAGTGTTCGAGAGGTGCGTTTATAAACATGTTCATAATTTTCTTCTTGATTTGAAAGTAATAACAAAATATCAATCAGGTTTTACACCAGGCGATTCCTCTATTAACCAATTATTAAGTATTTCCAACGATTTTATTAAGGCATTAGATTCAGGTAAAGAAATAAGAGTAGTATTTTGTGACATCAGCAAAGCATTTGATAGGGTTTGGCACAAAGGGCTGTTGTATAAATTATCAAAAATTGGAATAACTGGATCGCTGTTAAAATGGTTCGAAAGCTACTTAACGAATAGAAAACAAAGACTTATAATCAATAATATTCACTCTGATTGGGCAGGAGTTAAGGCTGGAGTTCCACAGGGTTCAATACTTGGACCTTTGTTGTTTTTAATCTATATTAATGACATAGTCAACGATATCAAATCTTCTATCAAATTATTTGCTGATGATACTACTCTGTACATGATAGTTGAAAACCCCTTAGAAACAAACAACATTATGGAGTCAGATCTACAAAAAATTACTGAATGGTCCAAATCTTGGTTAGTTGATTTCAATCCTAAAAAAACGGAAAGCATGACCCTTAGTAGAAAAAGAAACAATCAACCACATCCAATCTTACATATGTGCAATGAAGAAATATCAGAAGTACTGTTGCATAAACATCTTGGAGTTCTTTTTTCGAATAATTGCAGTTGGGTTGAACATGTTAAACAAATAATTCAGAAAGCAACGTCTAGATTAAATATTATGCGATCTCTAAAATTTAAACTCGACAGGCAAACATTACAAAATATATATTTTTCGTTTATTAGACCACTTGTAGAATATGCTGATACTGTCTGGGATAGCATTCCCAAAGAATATATTTCTAAACTAGAGAATGTTAATTTGGAAGCTGCTAGGATTGTTTCAGGTGCTACTAAACTTGTAAGCTTAGACAAACTATATACAGAAGTTGGATGGAATAAATTAATAGACCGTAGACTTAATCATAAATTGTTACAATTCCATAAAATGTTTTATCAAAATACTCCAGAGTATCTGTATAATCTCTTACCTAATTCAGTTAGTGATGTTCATAGTTATAATACCAGACTTTCTGACCCATCATGTCTGTCACCTATTCTTTGTAAAACAAATATTTATCTAAATGCATTTCTTCCTTCTGCTGTAAACAATTGGAATTCTCTTCCATTACATATTAGAAATAACCCTTCCATTTCCCATTTAAAAGCCTTTCTGAAATCTAATAGTAAATCATGTCCACCTTCATACTACTTTCAGGGTTCACGTCTGGGTCAAATCTACCACGCAAGACTGCGTATGTCATGTAGCTCCCTAAAAGAACACTTGTTTACGAAAAACATCATACCATCCCCGAATTGTTCCTGCGGTGCCATTGAGAACTCAACACATTATTTGCTAAAATGTAATAAATATACAGCACTTAGACAGCTTCATATTCTGAGTTTGCCCTATCAACTATCAACTAATCTTTTAATCTTTGGTGATGACTCTCTAACCCATCAAGATAACACTACGATTTTTCTAGCCGTCCAAAATTATATACTCAAAACTAAAAGATTTCAAATAAACGAATAGTCCTTAACAATTTCATTTAGATATATATATATATATATGTATGTTGTGTTGCATTCGTTTTACTACTATGTTTTAAAATGTATTTGGACTTATATGCTTATTCAGTGATTTTGCCATTGCATTTCTTTATACCATATTATGTCACTAACTCGCCATGATTATGATTGTTTGATAAAAGTGATGTGTTACCTTGAAAGAGCAGGACGTACCAGGGACGAGGCGGGAAAGTGTTTTATGGACTTATATTTGATAAGTGTGATGGCTAGTATGTGAACTGCAACGTTTTTAATAATCATGGCGGTGCTTTGTGACATACTAATTTTGTCAATAGTTGATTTAGTGGTGATTTATTCTATGTAACTTGTATATACATTTTAACCTTTTTCGAGTGTCCACTTACAGGACTTGCTGACATTTTCATCTAATATTCCATTGTTATATTTTACAGAATCGTGTTCCACATACTCATCGCAATAGAGCAATATGATATTACCATCTGATGATCATATGTATATTGATATGTTATTCATTCCTGGTTTCCACTGCATACCAATCCATTACCCCCTCCCCTATTATATTGTACATATTACTTCATTCTTGTAGCTAGTGTTGAAAAGCTGATTACTAAGCAGGTAACAAATTTACATAAGTGTCATGACACTTGTTTTTGTTTCCTTTTCTGTTTTATAAAACATGTATTTCGATGTATTGTCAAACAAAATTTGAATAAAAAAAAGTTTAAACCAAAGGTGTTTAAACAAATCGGTTTCGTTTAATAAAACATTTGTATTATAGGCTATGAAAAATTAGTTATATCTGCTTTCAACGAACATTCATTGCAAAACATGTTTACGGCTTAGATTTTGTTTTTAGAACAAATCGATTTTCGTTAAATAAATAATTTAATGAAATGATTTTACAAATTTGTTTTTATCTGCTTTCATCGGCAATAAATGCCGTCCCTGTTACAAGTCTTACACCAGGGTATGAACGCAAATCGATTTGCGTTTAAATAGGAGACAGTTTGAATTAAAAGCAATGATAAATGTGTTTAATCTACTTTCACTGAAAAGGAAAGGCAGCACATATTATAAGGCTCACATTTAGGTAACAGATCTATTTCCATTTGTTCGTTTTTTATATAAAATGATTTGTAAAAATTAGTTCACTCTGCATTTATTGGCAATGAACTGCAGCACATAGTATAAGGCTACAACTTAGACATTCAAACACATTGATTTTCGTTAAATAAGACAATTTTATTAATGTCATGACAAATCTATTATACATGCAAACACTTACAAATAATGGAATCACATACACAAATGCTTACACCGTCACTGATATGGAAATGGATCTTTTGATTGTTGTTATTTGCAGATTTACGAATTTTCCCCTTTAACATGACGTGTTAATGTTTCAATGAACATTTATTTATTTTATATCAAACTATTAGACAAGATGTCCACATTCAGTAGTATAAATGTTTTTTTATAAGACTGTATCTTCGATTTTTCACAATTCCCCTGTTGAAATATTTTCTGTGCTTTCTGATGTCTAATCATAATTGCTTTGTCTTTAAAAGATTGCCTAAAGGATCAGGAATTAAATAACTAAAACAACACCAATCAGTAGTAATACGTGTGTGGTTTACGAGACAATACCTTAGCTAAAGTGCCTGAAGATGGCTCCTCTAAGACACTCCACACTTTCGCCTCAAGAGCTCGCCATCCTGTTCCGTGTTGTCTTCGCGCGATTTCCAATTTTTCATTTGTCCTGGCGGCTTGGTCTGTTTCCAAGATTTTCAAAACGTTCTGGTCGTCAAAGAAGCCAACATATCGACTGTAGCAGCATTTTGCCATTTTTTCCGGATTGATTCCCCAGAATTCCAGCTCGTCATTGAATTCAGAAGGACACAGAGAAGACGGCATATGTAGTTCCCTGTTTTGGAAATATCCCAACACTGCAGGGAAGCAAATAGGATGCCTTTCAAAGAAATGGTCACCCGATTTTGTTATCTTATAGAGATTAGAGGTTTCCTTCAAGCCGTGTTTCTGTTGTAGGTTACTCTCTATAGATATCCATGTGTCTTTTGAGATTTCAAACTTTGTGCCGCTTATGCTGACTATGATATGTTCTTGATCCTCCATATTAGCTTTCTTTGTATATAATATGCGATAAGTTGTTAATCTTTTAAAAAAAATGTTATAAGTTAGTATACTGTGATTATTGAATCCCTGTAAATGACTCGTCCTTGTTGTAATCAGAAATAGCAAGTTGATGTGAAACTATCGATCCAGTGTATTTATATAGCTTTACTACCTGTGTTAAATCATGGAAATACTATCATTTTCAGTGCACTTCATACGAATTGATATGCCAGACCGGGGTTGTTGTTGAAGAGCTGAAATCGATTAGTGTCAACACAGACGATGTCGCTTAGTGGAATATACAATGAAGGTACCAATGTAGATTGCACTTTTTGTGCAGAATTCACACGCTTGAAGATACAAAAATGTTTCTATTTTTAAAGGTTATTCCACAAATTATAAACAACTTTTACACAATGAAACCTATCTCCCGAAGATGTCATTTTTTGATATGCGTCGTAGGTGACAGGTAGTGGGGAAATGATAACATCATGTAGGAGCAGTTTTCATGTACGAGGTATATGAATAATGTATCATATAGAAAACATTGCTGATCCGGGGCATAATGGAAATATGACGCCAGTATTCGACCTATGGAGTAAACAACATCATTGCGACTCATTAGCGTTGTAACAGGTATTGTTAAAGGGTAGTAAAGGTATGATAACAAGCCAGCGCAATTATCTTGGTCATATTCAAAAGAATATAAATTGTATATCTTGAGAATGTATCAAGCTTTCTAAGAACATCGATACCCGGATTATTGCCATTGATATTCAAATAATGTGTTTTTAACCGTATGCTTTTAATTTGTTGCCACACAAAAAGAATCAATATATATATAGATATTGCTTATAAAATCAATACACAAGTTCTATTCATGTAGCCAGGTTAGGTGTGTTCAATCCAAGACCATAACAAACAAAACAGATCACTACTCAGTATGAAATTATTTCATTTTAAAACTGTTATTATGAAACTCTAACAAACGTATTTATGACGTTTTATCTGATATGTTTTAAGTAACCCTTTGTTCCTGTCAAAATTTGAAGCATGTTTACTTACACTTCTTATTTTTTTATATATCTAAAACTGGATCTCTTTTCACACATTTTTTTTTATTCAGATGTGTCCAAAATTCAAGCTGTTTGATAATGATATCTTCGAATGCGTAACCATGCCGCATCTTTGTCTTAAAATGATTCATTTACGAGTTTATATCCTCAGGATGGATGTTCAAGTTTCACATTGGCTTTTATACGTTTTTAAAGTGGTTTGGTTTTTTAACAGCTATGGTCATTTAAGGACGTGCCAGGTTTGGTTTGGTTTGTTTGAGTGTTACGTCCTATTAACAGCTATGGTCATTTAAGGATGTGCCAGGTTTGGTTTGGTTTGTTTGTATTGTACATCCTATTAACAGCTATGGTCATTTAAGGATGTGCCAGGTTTGGTTTGGTTTGGTTTGGTTTGTATTTTACATCCTATTAACAGCTATAGTCATTTAAGGATGTGCCAGGTTTGGTTTGGTTTGTTTGTATTTTACATCCTATTAACAGCTATGGTCAGTTAAGGACGTGCCAGGTTTGGTTTGGTTTGTTTGTATGTTACATCCTATAAACAACTATGGTCATTTAGGGACGTGCCAGGTTTGGTTTGGTTTGTTTGTATGTTACATCCTATTAACAGCTATGGTCATTTAGGGACGTGCCAGGTTTTGGTGGTGGAGGAAAGCCGGAGTTCCAGGTGAAACTTACGGTTAGTACCTGGCGACTGCCCCACGTAGGTCTCAAACCCGCGACCAAGTGGTGAAGGGCTAGTGGTAGCAGAATGTCAGACACCTTAGCCACTAAGCCATCGCGGCCCCCCTTTTTTAAAGTCTACAAATGATTCATTTTCTAGTTTTTTTGTTTACGTTTTTATAATGGCGTCTGCGAGGGATATGCTTTTTGGTTAAGGCAATAGAAATAAACTCACACTAAGGTATACTTGTATTCATACATTTACAATGAGCAGTATACATTGTCAAAACAACACCACAGATCTGTATGAATCGTAAGGTATTACAAAATCAAGTGGAGGTCCATTTATTTTCTTAATTTGCTTGCAAGAATACACTTCAATACACCTTCCTTTATGTAATAATAAGTGAACAGGGATTGTTGTTGTTGTTTTTGTTGTTGTTGTTGTTTGGTGTCGCAGATAATTCAGTTACGCAATTTATTTGAAATAGTTATATATATATGGAATGATGCTGAAAGATAAATTGTTATAAGGCGATCAAAACATATAACATGTTAGCTACTGTTATAAAATGTTATTTTTCCAGAATGAGCAAAAGTGCAAAAGGCCTGTACTCTTTAAACGAGCAGAAGAAAAGAGAAAAGTAAAAAAAGTGAAATGAGGAGAAAATGTTATAAGTCGATGAAATTACCACACCATTTATCTATATAGCGGTCAAATACCGAAGGATGTCAAAAAAAGTATTTGAAAACAGGTAAAATACCATAAAAAAGTCCAGACCATGTATTTATATAGAGGTCACCCGTAAGATGGCCATAACTTATATTTGTAAATAAGGCATATACCATAAAATGGCTAGCACAAGAATTTGTAAACAGGCGAAATACTGTAAGATGGCCGGAACATGTACTGGGTAAAAGTCATGATAGTGCTTGATGATTAATATTCATACTCGTTATACATAATGTATATCATACAATTGACCAGTATAAAAAAAGTGTAATAGGTAACATATTATTTAATTGACAAGTACATGTTCTTTCACATGTACTTATGATAATTCAAACGTTGCTTAATTGATCACTGTTTGAACGTGCAATGAATCGCACACTTCATATGATAAGACCATGTTTCGGAAATAATTCACATGGACCAAAACATGTTGGCGAAATAAATCGCATACTATGAAAAATGAATATATTGAAGTGTCAACCAAACCACAATGTGAGCTCAAAATCAATAAAACAGAGGCAAAAATATGAACAGAGGAAAGATTTACACGGAGACTTTGGAAAAAGTAATGGCAGACCAGATGTTCCGGAAGGGTGAGTGCCATGATAATCTTGATCAAATCCAAGTTATGTCACGTCCTCACACCGAGAGCTTGGATAAAGTCAACGAAATTACAAGACACACCAATGAGCACGGATAAAAAAAGATCGACCTTCAAACCACAAATAAGAGTAACATATTTCCCAGTGAGATCATGATGGCGTCCATAAAACTTATTCTCAATCTTCATTAACGTGCATCTTCAGAAACCCATGTCCGTCAGCTGTCATCATCTACAAGTACCACAAGAGTCTTGGTATTCTATGCAAGCTCTTCAATACCGAAACAATAGCGACATGTAAACACTGGAGGTTAGGGAAGTAGGGATATTATTATAAAGAAAGGGAAAGAATAACTGAAAAAATGTTTTTTTCAAAAGGTCACATACTGTAGAATCATTTCTTTTCGTGGGGTTTAAATTTCGTGGTTTTCATATACTAGCCTGTTTCAAGGACATTAGATTTCGATGATTTCTGATTTCCCCTAACTATATCAAGCCAAATTTATCTTTTTGTGGGTTTTTAATTTCGTGGATATTTGTTGACCGTGTTATGAATATAAATCGTTCAAATAAAATGGAACAAATGCAGTTTATGTATATTATTTATTGTTCTGATGATAATTTATTTTACAAAACAATTTCACTTACATGTTCGACGTTATTTATTGATTTATTTATCTATCTTTTTATTTATCTATCTATTTATTTATCTATCTTTTTATTTTTTCTCCTCATTTTAGTAAGAAAACGACTAAAATAAGAATATTTACATCGGTTTGAAAAATTACAAATTCACCAATAAATTTCATTTTCCTTATAACATCAAAGATCTATTATGTTTGATGGAGTTGCTGTAGCTAATCTTAAAGTTCCAAGAACTATAGATTATGCTTATACATATACATGTACTGTATGACTTAAAATAACCTTTTATCGGAAACTGGGTAATTGTTTCCTTTTTATCGATTGTTGATGAATTTACGAGACGCTATGCAGATTCCAAGGGATAGAGTTCTCTTAGTCGTTTAATAAAAAGAGATAAATCATCTTATTTCAAATAGAAATATTGGTAAAATAAACTTGCCTACATTCGGCAGGCGATATCACGCACGGGATGAACTGTCTAGATGAGATTAACACTGGATAGTATTTCCTGTCTCGGGTAGACAACCTATTGTTGTTAAATCTGATCTGGAATAATTCATAGACTCCATTAGGGTGGTTAATGGGATGACATGCAACGCCATATCAGTCAGATGAAGCAAGATGATTGGAATGACAAATTTACCGCAGCACTTAGTGTGTATTGGTCGGATGTTTTCCGGCATAAGTATAAAATGGACATCACGGTGAAGCATAATTGTTTTTTCATTTCTTTTTCAAATAATACATAAACATATCAAGTGAGTCTCCTTATGGAAAATAACGGTTGGATTTGGCTGATATATATTCATAATAATGAATACTTTAAGATTATCATCTGGATTTCTATTTGTCTGACCACCGATTTGGTGTGGGATTTCTCCCTATATCTACTTACGCATGCACATTGCACGCCATTTCATTGTAAACAAAATGACTGGCCGTGGGAAGTGTTTGCGAGTGAAAACCGTTACCGCCTCACAGCTACGAAGCGAAAAGTTGCCAAATGGAAGGCAAAGAGAACGTTACGGAAGAATTATTGCAGGTGGGAAGTATCCAAAGGAGAAAATACCTACCATAACAGTTACACTGTAGTACGGTGCATATGTTCTTACGATGATGCAATACTTTTTGTCTATGAATATTATTTTTCGACTTCAGATAGAATCGGAATACGCATTGAAAACGGGAAAAGGGTCATTCGCTTACGTTGTAAAAATGGCGTGTGCGGCCGATACTTGGGGTCACATACATACGTTTGCTTTTAGATTTACATAATTATTAATATATTCCCGGGTCCATTAAAATGGTATGATTTATTTACGTTGCTGAAGTAATCGATTTTTTAATTCACATGTGAGATTTAAATATATATATAAATGACGGTCCAGGATGAATAACTGAGGAAGGAGAACCGACTAAGTAAATTGGATCGCATAACAGAAATATTTATTTATTTCGTTCATATTATCAACAAATCGAAATCAAAAGCTGATGAAATTTTAGGCGATGAAAAATGAATGTACACGTTGACCTATTGGTTTAATGCGGCTCTTTTTGAAAATATCTCTCGGTAGAAATATTAACAGAACCTGGTTGATATCATGACAAAAAGGATCTTCGGAAAACATCCGCGTTTTTACTTTTGGTGCCTGTGGCAAAAACTGAAATTAAAAAGTCATGAAGCACCGACAAAGAAATAAATGCAACGGCAATCAGTTCCAAGATTTTCTGGTTATTTTTCATCCTTCTGGATATAACCGATGAAGGCCGATGGAGTGTGACGTCATAGTATGATAATCTCTGAACGACGTTTCATGCCTGCTAGTATCAAAATGTATGTTATAGATACTTTTTTCACTCAGAATGTATATTAGTTTTTACCTAAATAAACAAGCAATAAAACATGGGTATTGTTTTCACTATATAAAGATGTTCATGTATGGGTTGAAACACAATTGTGTTTGCTTCAAGGATACACTTTCTGTTTCCCCACTGGACGTCTACTTCCGGAGGAAAAATAAAATAAAGGCAAGGTGTAACAAGGGGCAACAAATCCATGTCCACCGTATAGCCAATAATGTCTATCTTATAGCCAATCCATGCCCACCGTATAGCCAATCAATGTCCACCGTATAGCCAATCCATGTCCACCGTATAACCAATCCATGTCCACCGTATAGCCAATCCATGTCTATCTTATAGCCACTCCATGTCCACCATAGCCAATCCATGTCCACACCTTATAGCCACTCCATGTCTACCTTATAGCCAATCCATGCCCACCGTATAGCCACTCCATGTCCACCGTATAGCCAATTCAGGTCCACCTTATAGCCAATCCATGTCCACCATATAGCCAATCCATGTTTACCGTATAGCCAATCCATGTCTATCCTATAGCCACTCCATGTCCACCGTATGGCCAATTCAGGTCCACCTTATAGCCACTCCATGTCTACCTTATAGCTAATCCATGCCCACCGTATAGCCAATCCATGTCCACCTTATAGCCAATCTATGTCCACCGTATAGCCAATTCAGGTCCACCTTATAGCCAATCCATGTCCACCGTATAGCCAATTCAGGTCCACCTTATAGCCAATCCCTGTCCACCATATAGCCAATCCATGTCCACCATATAGCCAATCCATGTTTACCGTATATCCAATCCATGTCTATCTTATAGCCACTCCATGTCCACAGTATAGCCAATTAATGTCCACCGTATAGCCAATCCATGTCCACCATATAGCCAATCCATGTTTACCGTATAGCCAATCCATGTCCACCATATAGCCAATCAATGTTTACCGTATAGCCAATCCATGTCTATCTTATAGCCACTCCATGTCCACAGTATAGCCAATTACTGTCCACCGTATAGCCAATCCATGTCCACCGTATAATCAATCCATGTTAACCGTATAGCCAATCCAGGTTTACCGTATAGCCAATTAATGTCCACCGTATAGCCAATACATGTTTACCGTATAGCCAATCCATGTTTACCGTATAGCCAGTTAATGTCCACCGTATAGCCAATCCATGTTTACCGTATAGCCACTTAATGTCCACCGTATAGCCAATACATGTTTACCGTATAGCCAATCCATGTTTACCGTATAGCCACTTAATGTCCACCGTATAGCCAATACATGTTTACAGTATAGCCAATCCATGTTTACCGTATAGCCAATTCATGTCCACCGTATAGCCAATCCATGTCCACCATATAGCCAATCCATGTTTACCGTTTATCCAATCCATGTCTATCTTATAGCCACTCCATGACCACAGTATAGCCAATTAATGTCCACCGTATAGGCAATCCATGTCCACCGTATAGCCAATCCATGTCCACCGTATAGCCAATTCAGGTCCACCTTATAGACAATCCCTGTCCACCATATAGCCAATCCATGTCCCCCGTATAATCAATCCATGTTAACCGTACAGCCAATCCAGGTTTACCGTATAGCCACTTAATGTCCACCGTATAGCCAATACATGTTTACCGTATAGCCAATCCATGTTTACCGTATAGCCACTTAATGTCCACCGTATAGCCAATACATGTTTACAGTATAGCCAATCCATGTTTACCGTATAGCCAATCCATGTTTACCGTATAGCCAATCCATGTCCACCATATAGCCAATCCATGTCCACCGTATAATCAATCCATGTTAACCGTACAGCCAATCCAGGTTTACCGTATAGCCAATTAATGTCCACCGTATAGCCAATACATGTTTACCGTATAGCCAATTAATGACCACCGTATAGCCAATACATGTTTACAGTATAGCCAATCCATGTTTACCGTATAGCCAATTAACGTCCACCGTATAGCCAATACATGTCCACCATATAGCCAATCAATGTTTACCGTATAGCCAATCCATCTCCACCATATAGCCAATCCATGTCCACCATACAGCCAATCAATGTTTACCGTATAGCCAATCCAGGTTTACCGTATAGACAATTAATGTTCACCGTATAGCCAATACATGTTTACCGTATAGCCAATCCATGTCCACCGTATAGCCAATTCAGGTCCACCTTATAGCCACTCCATGTCTACCTTATAGCCAATCCATGCCCACCGTATAGCCAATCCATGTCCACCTTATAGCCACTCCATGTCCACCGTATAGACAATTCAGGTCCACCTTATAGCCAATCCATGTCCACCATATAGCCAATCAATGTTTACCGTATAGCAAATCAATGTCCACCGTATAGCCAATCTATGTTTACCGTATAACCAATCCATGTTCACCGTATTACCAATCCATATCCCCATGTCCACCGTATAGCCAACCCATGTTTACCGTATAACCAATCCATGTCAACCGTATAGCCAATCCATGTCCTCCATGTCCACCATATAGCCAAACCATGTCCGCCGTATTATCAATCAATGTCCACCGTATAGACGATCCATGTCCACCGTATAGCCAACCCATGCTTACCGTATAACCAATCCATGTCTACCGTATAGACAATCCATGTCCACCTTATAATCAATCCATGTCCACCGTATTACAATGTCCACCGTATAGCCAATCCCTGTCCACCATATAGCCAATCCATGTCAGCCGTATTATCAATCCATGTCAACCGTATAGTAAATCCATGTATACCGTATAGCCAATCCATGTACACCGTATAGCCAATCCATGTACACCGTATAGCCAATCCATGTTACCGTATAACCAATCCATGTTTATCGTATAGCCAATCCATGTCCAACCGTATAATCAATCCATGTCTACCTTATAGCCAATCCATGCCCCCCGTATAGCCAATCCATGTCTATCTTATAGCCACTCCATGTCCTCCGTATAGCCAATTCAGGTCCGCCTTATAGCCAATCCATGCCCGCCGTATAGCCAATCCATGTCCCCCATATAGCCAATCCATGTCCTCCTTATAGCCACTCCATGTCCACCGTATAGACACTCAATGTCCACCGTATTGCCAATCCATGTCCACCGTATTGTCAATCAATGTCCACCGTATAGACAATCTATGTCCACCGTATTGCCAATAAATGTCCACCGTATAGCCAATTAATGTCCACCGTATAGCCAATCTATGCCCACCGTATAGCCAATCTATGCCCATCGTATAGCCAGTCCATGTTTACCGTATAGCAAATCAATGTCCACCGTATAGGCGATCCATGTCCACCGTATAGCCTATTCAGGTCCACCTTATAGCCACTCCATGTCTACCTTATAGCCAATGCATGTCCACTGTATAGCCAATCCATGTCTAACTTATAACCAATCCATGTCTACTGTATAGAAATCAATGTCCACCGTATAGGCGATCCATGTCCACCGTATAGCCAGTCCATGTTTACCGTATAGCAAATTAATGTCGACCGTATAGCCAATCCATGTCTTCCGTATAACCAATCCATGTCCACCGTAGAGCCAATCCATGTCCACCGTATAGTCAATCCATGTCCACCGTATAACAAATCCATGTCCACCGTATAGCTAATTCAGGTCCACCTTATAGCCACTCCATGGCTACCTTATAGCCAATCCATGTCCACTGTATAGCCAATCCATGTCTAACTTATAACCAATCCATGTCTACCGTATAACCAATCCATCCTTGTCCACCATATAGCCAATCCATGTTTACCGTATAGCAAATCAATGTCCACCGTATAGCCAATCCCTGTCCACCGTATAGCCAATTCATGTCCCCCTTATAGCCAATCCATGCCCCCCGTATAGCCAATCCATGTTTGCCGTATAACCAATCCATGTCCATCCATGCCCACCGTATAGCCCCTCCATGTTTACCGTATAACCAATCCATGTTTATCGTATAACCAATCCATGTCCACAGCCAATCCATGTCCACCGTATTACAATGTCCACCGTATAGCCAATTAATGTCCGCCGTATAGCCAATCCGCCACTCCATGTCCACCGTATAGACAATCTATGTCCACCGTATTGCCAATAAATGTCCACCGTATAGCCAATCTATGCCCATCGTATAGCCAGTCCATGTTTACCGTATAGCAAATTAATGTCCACCGAATAGCCAATCCATGTCCACCATACAGCCAATCAATGTTTACCGTATAGCCAATCCATGATGTCCACCGTATAGCAAATCCATGTCTACCTTATAGCCACCCCAGGTCCACCGTATAGCCAATTCAGGTTCACCTTATAGCCAATCCATGCCCCCCGTATAGCCAATCCATGTCCCCCTTATAGCCACTCCAGGTCCCCCGTATAGACAATTCAGGTCCACCTTATAGCCTATCCATGCCCACCGTATAGCCAGTCCATGTCTACCGTATAGCCAATCCCTGTCCACCGTATAGCCAATTCGGGTCCACCTTATAGCCAATCCCTGTCCACCGTATAGCCAATTCGGGTCCACCTTATAGCCAATCCCTGTCCACCATATAGCCAATCCATTTCCGCCGTATTATCAATCCATGTCCACCACCATATAGCCAATCAATGTCTACCGTATTGCCAATCAATGTCCACCGTATTGCCAATTCATGTCCACCGTATAGCCAATACATGTCCACCGAATAACCAATCCATGTCAACCGTATAGTAAATCCATGTATACCGTATAGCCAATCCATGTCCACCATATAGGCAATCCATGTCCACCGTATAGTCAATCCATGTCTACCGTATAGCAAATCAATGTCCACCGTATAGACGATCCATGTCCACCGTATAGCCAACCCATGTCCACCATATAGCCAATCAATGTTTACCGTATAGCAAATCAATGTCCACCGTATAGACAATCTATGTCCACCGTATTGCCAATAAATGTCCACCGTATAGCCAATTAATGTCCACCGTATCACCAATCCATGTCCACCGTATGTATAGCCAATCCATATACACCGTCTAGCCAATCCATGTCCACCATACAGCCAATCAATGTTTACCGTATAGCAAATCAATGTCCACCGTATAGCCAATTAATGTCCGCCGTATAGCCAATCCGCCACTCCATGTCCACCGTATAGACACTCAATGTCCACCGTATTGCCAATTCATGTCCACCGTATAGCCAATACATGTCCACCGTATAGCCAATGCATGTCCACCGTATAGCAAATCCATGTCTACCTTATAGCCACCCCAGGTCCACCGTATAGCCAATTCATGTCCACCGTATAGCCAATACATGTCCACCTTATAGCCACTCCATGTCTACCTTATAGCCAATCCATGTCCACCATATAGCCAATCCATGTCCGCCGTATTATCAATCCATGTCCACCGTATAGCCAATCCATATACACCGTATAGCCAATCCATGTCCACCGTATATACACTCCATGTCCACCGTATTGCCAATTAATGTCCACCGTATAGCCAATCCATGTCCACCGTATAACCAATCCATGTCCACCGTATAGCCAATTCATGTCCACCTTATAACCAATCCATGTCTACCGTATAGCCAATCCATGTCCACCGTTTAGCCAATTCATGTCTACCTTATAGCCAATCCATGTCTACCTTATAGCCAATGCATGCCCACCGTATAGCCAATCCATGTCTACCGTATAGCCAATCCATGTCCAATGTATAGCCAATCCATGTCCCCCCGTATAACCAATCCATGTTCCCCCTTATTACCAATCCATATCCACTCTACCGTATAGCCAATCCACGTTTACCGTATAGCCAATCCATTTCCACCGTTTAGCCAATTCATGTCTACCGTATAGCCAGTCTACTGTATAGAAATCAATGTCCACCGTATAACCAATTCATGTCCACCGTATTACCAATCCATTCCATGTCCACCTTATAGCCACTCCATGTCTACCTTATAGCCAAGGCATGCCCACCGGATAGCCAATCCATGTCCACCATATAGCCAATCCATGTCTATCGTATAGCCAATCCATGTCAACCGTATAACCAATCCATGTCAACCGTATAACCAATCCATGCCCACCGTATAACCAATCCATGCCCACCGTATAGCCAATACATGACCACCGTATAGCCAATCCACGTTTACCGTATAGCCAATCCATGGCTACCGTATAGCCAATCCACGTTTACCGTATAGCCAATCCATTGCCACCGTATAGCCAATCCATATACACCGTATAGCCAATCTATGCCCACAGTATAGCCAGTCCATGTTTACCGTATAGCCAATCCATTTCCACCGTTTAGCCAATTCATGTCTTCCTTATAGCCAATCCATGTCTGCCTTATAGCCAATGCATGCACACCGTATAGCCAATCCATTTCCACTGTATATCAACTCCTTGTCCACCGTATTGCCAATTAATGTCCTCCGTATAGCCAATCCATGTCAACCGTATAACCAATCCATGCCCACCGTATTACCAATCCATGTGTCCGCCGTATTATCAATCCATGTCCACCGTATTTCCAATCCATGTCCACCGTAGAACCAATCCATGTCCACCGCATAACCAATCCATGTCTACCGCATAGCCAATCCATGTCTACCGCATAGCCAATCCATGTCCACTGTATATCAACTCCTTGTCCACCGTATTGCCAATCAATGTCTACCGTATTTCCAATCAATGTCCACCGTATGGCCAATCCATGTCCAACGTATAGCCAATCCTTGTCCACTATATTGCCAATCAATGTCCACCGTATTGCCAATCCATGTCCACCGTGTAGCCAATCCATGTCTACCTTAAAGCCAATGCATGCCCACCGTATCGCCAATCCATGTCCACCGTCTAGCCAATCCATGTCCACCTTATTACCAATCCATGTCCACCGTCTAGCCAATCCATGTCCACCATATAGCCAATCAATGTCTACCGTATTTCCAATCAATGTCCACCGTATAGCCGATCCATGTCCACCGTATAGTCAATCCATGTCCGCCGTATTATCAATCCATGTCCACCGTATATACACTCCATGTCCACCGTATAGCCCATCCATGTCCACCGTATAGCCCATCCATGTCCACCGTATAGCCCATCCATGTCCACCGTATAGGCAATCCATGTCCACCGTATTCCCGATCCATGTCCACCGTATTACAAATCCATGTCCACCGTATATACACTCCATGTCCACCGTATTGCCCATTAATGTCCACCGTATAGCCAAGCCAATTCAGGTCCACCTTATAGCCACTCCATGTCTACCGTATAGCCATTCCTTGTCTACCATATTGCCAATCCATGTCCACCGTGTAGCCAATCCATGTCTACCTGATAGCCAATGCATGCCCACCGTATCGCCAATCCATGTCCACCGTCTAGCCAATCCATGTCTACCGGATAGCCAATCCATGTCTACCTTACAGCCAATGCATGCCCACCGAATAGCCAATCCATGTCTACCGTCTAGCCAATCCATGTCCACCTTATAGCCAATCCATGTCCACCTTATTACCAATCCATGTCCACCCTATAGCCAATCCATGTCCCCCGTATTACCAATCCATATCCACCCGTATAGCCAATTCAGGTCCACCTTATAGCCACTCCATGTCCACCGTTTAGCCAATTCATGTCTACCTGATAGCCAATGCATGCCCACAGTATAGCCAATCCATGTCTGCCTTATAGCCAATGCATGCCACCGTATAGCCAATCCACGTTTACCGTATAGCCAATCCATGTTTACCTTATAGCCAATGCATGCTCACCGTATAGCCAATCCATTGCCACCGTATAGCCAATCCATTTCTACCGAATAACCAATCCATGTCCACCCCACTCCATGTCTACCTTATAGCCAATCCATGCCTACCTTATAGCCAATGCATGCCACCGTATAGCCAATCCATTGCCACCGTATAGCCAATCCACGTTTACCGTATAGCCAATCCATTTCCACTGTATATCAACTCCTTGTCCACCGTATTGCCAATCAAGGTCCACCGTATAGCCAATCTATGCCCACCGTATAGCCAGTCCATGTTTACCGTATAGCCAATTAATGTCCACCGTATAGCCAAATCCATGCCCACCGTATAGCCAGTCCATGTTTACCGTATAGCCAATCCATTTCTACCGAATAACCAATCCATGTCCACCTTATTACCAATCCATGTCCACCCTACCTTATAGCCAATCCATATCTACCTTATAGCCAATGCATTCCCACCGTATAGCCAATCCCTTATAACCAATCCATGTTCCCCCTTATTACCAATCCATATCCACTCTACCGTATAGCCAATCCATTTCCACCGTTTAGCCAATTCATGTCTCCCTTATAGCCAATCCATGTCTATCTTATAGCCACTCCATGTCTACCGTATAACCAATCCATGTTCACCGTATTACCAATCAATATCCACCGTATTACCGAGCCATGTCCACCGTATTACCACTTATAACCAATCCATGTCTACCTTAAAGCCAATGCATGCCCACCGTCTAGCCAATCCATGTCCACCATATAGCCAATCCATGTCCGCCGTATAACCAATCCATGTCCCCCGTATAGCCAATCCATGGACACTGTATAGCCAATCAATGTCTCCCGTATAGCCAATCCATGGACACTGTATAGCCAATCAATGTCTCCCGTATAGCCAATCCATGTTTATCGTATAGCCAATCCATGTCAACCGTATAACCAATCCATGTCCACCGTATTGCCAATCAATGTCCACCGTATAGCCAATCCATGGCCACTGTATAGCCAAGCAATGTCTACCGTATAGCCAATCCTTGTCTACCGTATAGCCAATCCATGGCCACTGTATAGCCAATCAATGTCTACCGTATAGCCAATCCATGGCCACGGTTTAACCAATCCATGGCCACTGTATAGCCAATCCATTTCTACCGTATTGCCAATCCATTCTCACCGTATAGCCAATCCATGCTCACCGTATAGCCAATCCTTGACCATATTTTAGCCAATCCATACCCACTGTATAGCCAATAAGGCCCTCATTTCATTGTTAAATCGTCTGCATGGCTATCAGACGAGCATGTTTATTTGTTTGGTATAAAATATGCATACTCTTATATTCAAGGGTATTTTTACCTTGCCTAGAATGAGCCGCATAAATATCATGTAAGCTAAAAGTTGTTCGACTAAATCAATCTCCTTATTTTGGACCCAATTTCAGTCTGACCATTCTAATACGTATCTATAGACATTTTCTTCTATTGGTAAAACATGTACATATGCAAAGATTCAAAACTGTTTATTTGCTGCAAAAATAACCCAAAAGCTGTATATATTTTAAACATTGAAGTAAAAATAAACTGGAAAATGTTTCAAGGTTATTTGTCCAAACACTTTAGAAATCGAATGTAGTTTTTCGTACATACAGTAACCCCTCCTCCCCTTAGTTTCATTTTTGATATATTTGTAGCACGACTGCGGCAAGGTACTACCGCTGACCACACAGCTCAGTTAGCTAGAGGTAAAGTATAATGATCGGAGGTCCAAAGCTCAAATGCTGATCTGGCCCATTTACATGTTTACACTGCGAGCACTGCTGTTTATCTTTTTCTATTTCATATTATTTATTTTTTAAATTTCACACATTATTTTATTTATTTTATTTTATTTATGCGTTCCGCAAGGTATTGTTGTCCTTTGAAAAATAAATTATCAAATCCTATGTCAAGCTGGAAAAATGCATAGTTATAGCTTTTGGAAGTGGTCCGGGATCCTCAATGTAAAACGTGCCTCCTTAACCCATTCACCCCTGAAATTTCATAATGAACTATTCCAACCTTTGGATTGGAAGAGTTCAAATGTTTCTTCGGGGTGAACGAGTTAATACATTCAGATCATAGAGTTCATATATCTACTACCATCAGATGAGGAATTATATTTCACAGATATGTACATATGAACATTGCTAGACGAATGATATATTGTTGTGTCCCACCACAACCATTGAGACAATTAAGCACTGTTAACTTAAGTTTAAAAATGGGATTGACGATCTTTTATGAGAGACAAATGCATCATATGATTGAGTGTATTTCGATGCAAATGGAAAAAAAACCTAAACAAACAATGTCAAAATATTAGATTATACAATAATTTCTGTTGACAGAAAAGAAACCATTATATGTACCTGTTAAAATGACGATAGCATAAACAGTTTGGGTAATTTGTATGTATTGTATTGAGCGAATGCAATATCCGTTCATTCAAAATCCTCTAACATTATTCTCCTTTTATAGAATTCACCTGGTTATGGTGAGTGTGCTGTCTAATGAACAAAGCAGGTAATTTGATAGATATATTTTAAATGTCCTATCCCCTGTGTGTTTCATAACGTGCCTTGTTTGTCCATGTATCGATGAACAGATAAAACTAAAAGGTTAATTGTACATTTGTCATAAACGAGTATGACGCGCGCTCTGTTTTATCTATTTAATAATGATTGGGATCTGAATTTTCGTAATTTTAGACAATTACTAAAACAAATGATGTAACCTTACCAATACCCTGAAACAGAAGTATACAAGACATATATAGATTGGTTAGTTATTGCAATCTACACTTTCGTAATTTTAGACAATTACTACAACTCTCGACGTAACATCGACAATTAATCTCGCGGAGACGTTTCTAGAACCTAATAGGAAAGATATTATACAAAGTACAAAGTGTATATAAAGATATTATACAGAGTTTAAATTCAGTTAGCATACAGTATGTTTAAGCAGGTAATAAACAGAGTAGATATTATGTTTATACAGGTAGAATACAGAGTGTATACCGGTAGAAATGGTGATTTTTTTTTATTATAACGAGCATAATACCGGTAGGATACAGAGTATATATAAGTAGTAAACAGGCCAAATAAAGAGATTATACAGTGTTTATACAGGTAGAATACAGAATGTATACAGCAAAAATAAAAATATTAAACAGAGGATAAAAACAGGTAGAATACAGATTATATACAGGTAGTAAACAAGGCAAATAAAGATATTATAACGACCATTACACCGGTAGGATACAGAGTATATATAAGTAGTAAACAGGCCAAATAAAGATAGTATACAGTGTTTATTCAGGTAGAATACAGTGTTTATACAGGTAGCATACATTGTTAATACAGGTAGAGTACAGTGTTTATTCAGGTAGAATACAGTGTATATACAGGTAGAATACAGTGCTTATACAGGTAGAATACAGTCTTTATACAGGTAGAATTCAGTGTTAATACAGGTAGAATACAGTGTTATACAGGTAGAATACAGGGTTAATACAGGTAGAATACAGTGTTCATACAGGTAGAATACATTGTTTATACAGGTAGAATATGGAGTTTATACAGGTAGAATACAGGGTTGGTACAGGTAGAATACAGTGTATATACAGGTAGAATACAGTCTTTATACAGGTAGAATACACTGTTAATACAGGTAGAATACAGTGCTTATACAGGTAGAATACAGTGTTACTACAGGTAGAATACAGTGTATATACAGGTAGAATACAGTGCTTATACAGGTAGAATACAGCGTTTATACCGGTAGATTACAGTGTTAATACAGGTATAATCCAGAGTATATACAGGTAGTAAACAGGACAAATTATACAGGTAGAATACAGCGTTTTTACAGGTAGATTACAGTGTTTATACAGGGAAAATACAGTGTATATACAGGTAGAATACAGTCTTTATACAGGTAGAATACACTGTTAATACAGGTAGAATACAGTGTTACTACAGGTAGAATACAGTGTTAACAAAGATAGTATACAGTGTTTATACAGGTAGAAACCAGTGTTTATCCAGGTAGAATACAGTGTTTGTACAGGTAGAATACAGTGTTCATACAGGTAGAATACATTGTTAATACAGGTAGAGTACAGTGTTTATTCAGGTAGAATACAGTGTTTATAGAGGTAGAATACAGTGTTTATACTGGTAGAATACAGTGTTAATTGAGGTAGAATACAGTGTTTATTCAGGTATAATACAGTGTTTATACATGTAGAATACAGTGTTAATTGAGGTAGAATACAGTGTTTATTCAGGTATAATACAGTGTTTATACAGGTGGAATACATTGTTAATACAGGTAGCATACAGTGTTTATACAGGTGGAATACATTGTTAATACAGGTAGAGTACAGTGTTTATTCAGGTATAATACAGTGTTTATAAAGGTAGAATACAGTGTTAACAAAGATAGTATACAGTGTTTATACAGGTGGAATACATTGTTAATACAGGTAGCATACAGTGTTTATACAGGTGGAATACATTGTTAATACAGGTAGCATACAGTGTTTATACAGGTGGAATACATTGTTAATACAGGTAGAATGCAGTGTTTATACAGGTAGACTACAGTGTTTATACAGGTATAATACATTTTTTATACAGGTAGAATACACTGTTAATACAGGTAGAATACAGTGTGTATACAGGTAGAATACAGTGTATATACAGGTAGAATACAGTCTTTATACAGGTAGAATTCAGTGTTAATACAGGTAGAATACAATGTTTATACAGGTAGAATGCAGTGTTTATACAGGTAGAACAGGTAGTAAACAAGGCAAATAAAGATATTATAACGAACATTACACCGGTAGGATACGGAGTATATGTAAGTAGTAAACAGGCCAAATCAAGATAGTATACAGTGTTTATACAGGTGGAATACATTGTTAATACAGGTAGCATACAGTGTTTATACAGGTGGAATACATTGTTAATACAGGTAGCATACAGTGTTTATACAGGTGGAATACATTGTTAATACAGGTAGAGTACAGTGTTTATTCAGGTAGAATACAGTGTTTGTACAGGTAGAATACAGTGTTGATACAGGTAGAATACAGTGGTTATACAGGTAGAATACAGAATGTATACAGCAAAAATAAAAATATTAAACAGAGGATAAAAACAAGTAGAATACAGATTATATACAGGTAGTAACCAAGGCAAATAAAGATATTATAACGACCATTACAACGGTAGGATACAGAGTATATATAAGTAGTAAACAGGCCAAATCAAGATAGTATACAGTGTTTATTCAGGTAGAATACAGTGTTTGTACAGGTAGAATACAGTGTGTATACAGGTAGAATACAGTTTTAATACAGGTATAATACAGAGTATTTACAGGTAGTAAACAGGACAAATTATACAGGTAGAATACAGCGTTTTTACAGGTAGATTACAGTGTTAATACAGGTAGAATACAATGTTTATACAGGTAGAATGCAGTGTTTATACAGGTAGATTACAGTGTTTATACAGGGAGAATACAGTGTTTATACAGGGAAAAAACAGTTTTTATACAGGTAGAATACAGGGTTAATACAGGTAGAATACAATGTTTATACAGGTAGAATGCAGTGTTTATACAGGTAGAACACAGTGTTTATACAGGTAGGATATAGTGTTTTTACACGTAGAATATAGTGTTTATGCAGGTAGAATACAGTGTTTATACCGGCATAATACAGTGTTTATACAGGTACAATACAGTGTTTATACAGGGAAAATACAGTGTATATACAGGTAGAATACAGTGGTTATACAGGTAGAATACAGAGTTTATACAGGTAGAATACATCGTTAATACAGGTAGAATACAATGTTAATAAAGATAGTATACAGTGTTTATACAGGTATCATACAGTGTTTATACAGGTGGAATACATTGTTAATACAGGTAGAATACAGTGTTTATACAGGTAGAATACAGCGTTTATACAGGTAGATTACAGTGTTAATACAGGTATAATACAGAGTATATACAGGTAGTAAACAGGACAAATAAAGAAATTATACAGAGTTTATTTAAGCATTGAACTGTTACCAGATGCAGTATACAGTCGATATGAATGCAATTTGGGTGACAGATAAATAGAATGTCGCCCGTTAACAATGCTTATATTTACATTTATATGTATATAGTTTGTTTTGTATAGTAACTGAAGCAAAAATACCTTTGAATTTCCCGCTTATCATATCAGTGACGTCAGTAAGTTCAAATCCCAGAACAGCCGACATTTCCAGTAAAAATAATATAGTACCTCGTGTCATTGAAAACCACACACAAATAAAATGGTTTGAACACAAACTTAACTTTATTATTTATTTCATATGAGTGTGTACATTGTATATGCTGAAAAAATGTTAATAATTGCATAACTTCTGCTTGTTTAAAATTAAAGCTGTTTTTCGCGCATTGATAGATTACATGTATTTTGAAGTGATGCGGCACTGAACGGACTTGATTGGTTTCCTCGGAAACGCTTATGTTTCCTTCGACTGGAATATTACGTTATTATCAGAAGCATATATACTCGGAAACGTTTAATTAAGGTGGTCCTTTCAGTAGGTGATAACGATTCCAAGGACATTTCGTTTGAAATAGATTCCATGTCTAATCGGTCAGATTAGCATCGCTAGCAGACGACGTTCACAGAGGTCGGTTTCGTGATTTTGAGTAATTGATGACATCACTGAAAAACCACATTACTTAAAAAGGTATTTATACACATTTTGAAACCTTGTCGATACCCTCGACTTTTACAAGGTTTTAGAAATGCTGAATTTTAGTGTTGTGGTTATTCACTGATGTTGTGCATAACTCAAAATCCTGAGTGATGACGTTGACAAACTTGCTAATTTCTTATCTAGAATGGCCCTTACAATAATTTTGTGGTACCTACACATCTTATAATAAATTTATATTGTCATAATTTGTCAAGTTGTTTTATTTTTTTGCGAAGAAAATATCCCTCTATATTCGACTAGTTATCCATTTAATTTATAACTGAATATTATGTCATTGGGTATTCACGGCAACTGGTTCCAGCAGTTTCAAGCGCAGAACGACATGGCCCTTGGCTTCTTGATGTACTGGGAGCCGACACGGCTAGTATCAATTCAGTGTTACCCTGTCGGTGTGAAGTTGAATGGTACTAGGCACGGTGTCCTCGGGGACAGGAATGGACAGAAAACCATCAGCGACTCACACCAAGTGATACATAAAGAATGAGATAATACCTCAGAGTCACAATTATCAGCAAAAAAGTAATTAGAATTCAAAATCAAAATCGAAAATATAAAAGCTGCAAAGTATAAACAGATTTTTTTTTTCATTGAGACCATTAGAAAAGTACAAGGAGAATCAGACTATAAGTTGTAATTAAAATTAAAATTAAAAATAATTAAATTTGTGTGATGTCATCAAATATATTTGGAGGAGTTAACCAAGACTTTTACCAGTTTCTAATTGATGACTTTAACTTTTAATTGATCGATCACTTCTTAATCTGATTTGAAAATCAAATTTGGAGCTGCTGAACAGATTAATGTATAAAAAATTTATGAATCACTCACAGAAAAAAGATATTGTGAATAATAGGAACACAGGTTTCTAATTTGGTCAGGCTATGAGTTGATAACAGGATGTGAGAAAAACAAAATGACTCGTATATTGCGTCGCCATCTACCCTTTATATGTGTTCAGCTGGAGTTATCGTTTCATTGTCTGACCATAATTCAGGACGTGTTTCCGTGATTTGGATAACAAAATATGTTGGCGGCATTAAGCAAATGTTCCGTGAACAAGACACACTAATGTGACGAATTTATATAGGTATGACGAATTAACTCGTGCTTATACTAATTTCCAGCTATTAATTCTATTTAAACGATTGAATATTAATCTGTTTTGAAAATCAATGTATTTCATTTAAAAAAAAATGTATTGATTAATTACTCAATGGAATATAAACCGTCCTATCGACTTCCTTTGGTATACCAATATTTGAGCATGCATACACAAGTACATATTTATCATAGAAAAGCATAGGGTTATATATGTAAAACGTATAACATTGTTTCTTTATGAGAACAAGATACTGTAAAAGCCAGCAATAGCTTTATATTTTGGTCAGTCTTGGAGCTGATAACCCAAGTTGAGTAGAAGGAAAAAATCCCATCAACAATTGACCATCTATTCAATTAACACGTGTTAACTGGGTCATCACCTCATAACTCGACCAAAACAGAAAACTATTCCATAGATAAAGTAGTTGAGCTACGTTGAGAGCGGTTTCGTTTTTCTTGCAAGCAACTATAGTTTCGAAACTCTTCTTCTTTTTGTGAATTTATACATCTTAGACAGATGATATAAGATGGCATCATCTTCATTTTATTATAGTACGCTTTGGCAGTAAGAATTTATTTTCTGTGTAACTTTGAACCTCGAACAACACCATTATTCGGACTTTGAACGACGGCGAAATATAAAAATAAAATAAAATAACATCACAAAGACAATATTTACATTGAGACCTTAAGAAAAGTACAAGGAGAATGCGTATGTAGGCGTTGTAATGAAATGTTTACAATCTACACTGACAATAGCTCAATAAACATTGCTACCGTAAACCGGAATAACCACATCATTATCTTACCATAGATCGTGACGAGTTTCCATGACTTCGATAACAAAACATGTGGAACAACGGCGAAATGTGAACAAAAATAGACACTTACAAGAAAATGACAATATTTACATTGAGACCCAGTACAACCAAAAGAAGACTAGGAATTGTAATTAAATATTTACAATCTGCACTGACAATTACTAAATAAACACTGCTCCCGGGGGCCATTGAACGTTTCTGAAGGGTAAGAATAGTTGCTTTATCGACGACAACTTCCAAGTAAATGTCCATTAACATTGGTTAATAGGTTTGTCCAATAACATTGGTTAATAGGTTTGTCGATTTACATTCGACATCTATCACCGAAGTCTTGATTTTCCATCTATGATTGCAGTAAGGTCAGTAAAGATCGCCATGCTCGGCTGACGTTTAAAAACATTTATTTCAAAACTCAAGAGGATATATGTGATCTATGTGTTCAATACATGTTTTGCTATGTAAAGTCAACACATTGTCAATATACCTGTAAGTAAAATTGAATGACTTCAATATATTGAAGGTTTTTGTTTGTATTCCTGATAAGCTCTTTTTTAAATTCAGGCAAATATCAACCAAAAACTAGCCGACTAAGAGTAGGGCAGAATTTGACCCCGAGTGTTAAGCTAATGATCTCCTAAAAATCTTCCCGTCGAACGCAATACAAATATTTAGAACCAAGATGTAATCATCTTCACGATTACAAATTTTAGCATATTTTATCCAGACACGTGTTGTATTTTTCAAACAATAGTTAATAACTATAAAAGGTTTTAACGCCGTTCACTTTAGTTGGGAAAGATATTCCCAAATCAAGAGAAGAAAGGCGTTCCTTTTAATTTGGTATGAGTTTATTTGTGTCTAGTGTGGAAAAATTAAATATTCTAATAGACAAAACGTTTTTAAGAATAGATTTATCAAAACATCTCTGTAAATTCCACTTCTGTGACAGTATTCATAAACCATTCTCGTGCCCAAAGATGAATTCTGTGCTCCAACAACTTTTTTATAACTTGCTTCAATCATGTGACATGGTCAAAAACTGCATTTGGCTTTTAAGTTTCACCGAAAGTCTTTCAAATATTTAATAAAAAGTGATTTTTTGATAATCTATCTGCATTACCTGAACAAGACAAAAAGCCTTTTATGAAACAGTTAGATGAAACGGACCTACGAGCAAAGCAAACAGTGTCACGATAATGCGTTACTCTAGATTAATGGTACTTAAACGATAAGTTTAGAAAACCTGCTGAGCTACTATTGGAGCAAGCAATGGATTCTGCTAATAACAGACTGCATACAACATTGAATTCGTGCAATATTACTTTGCGTTTCGTTAGGATATTAATATTGGTACATTTTAAAATTTGCAGCAAAGTAGGTGAATGTATAGGTTCATCATGTCTGCTTTTTTAGTTAAAACTGGCTAGAATAATAAAATCGTTAAATTGCAATTAAGCGAGATCTCAGTCGAGGGCTAAGATTCGTTAACATAATGCTAACGAGACGTAAGCACTTCAGACAGGGATTTTCCATGTGATACCAGTGCTAGGTTTTTCTATCTTGTCCAATCTGTCTGACACCTTTACGCGACATTTTGCGGAATTTTCACAAAGCTATGTGTTCATTTACGCAGTAAACAAAGTTATACACTCGTTCTTTTTTCAATTATGTTTTCTTGTAATATGTGTTATATTATTTAGATGTTTCAAATTCGTAATGTTTTAAGGAAAATATAATCTACATTGTTATTATGTTTTCTCCCTTTTAAAGACGGTCTACGCAGAAACATTAAAGCATAGCTTTAGAATTTTAGAGGTACGTTTTATTTAAGGCCCCACACGGGGTACTTGTTAGACTATAGCGAAATTGAGTTGTTTTTTAAACTAAATGGTGCTAAAGAAAGTAATCTGAGCATATTAACCCGACTACTTGTGTAGGACTCTCGTTCAGTTTCATTGTTTTTGGCCGAGCAACAGTATTCAAATATTTAACCGGTATTCTTTGACTTTTTTCCGGACTAGATCGTAAAACAACGCCTGAAACTAAAACGTCTTAATGCATAGTTAAATTCGCGTTTGAAACTTTCAGCAAACGATGGGAAAATAACACCAACGCGAAAATTTGCCGGTATAAAGTATAGAACATTAAAAGTAAAAAATGCCTTGATAGTTTTTTCAAACAGGATATGTGGTGTTTCCAAACAAGGATCAACTGACTGAATGTTTTATTTGCCGAAACAACCATATCCGTGTCAAGAAAATCATTGATTTAATTTATGCATGGTTTTCATTTCGGACTTCAAGTTGCAGATTTATTTTTTTGAAAATTTTGGACTCTTTTAACTAAATCTACTTAGAAACCATTCTAATCTAGCATGCATTCCCTTTGTTAGGCGTAGTCTTCCACAGTGAACGTCCTGAAATACCCAGCCAACTGATGGTAGGGTTCTCTTGATAATTCAAATCATTCATGGAAATCAATTCTAGCTTTACATAATTGATAGTATTTAGATACCACAAGTTCATGGTAGCCTTGACCCAGTTTGATAGATTAGCAAAATGCTGAAGGAGTCATTGTAGGGTTATATTTGTTCAGCTTTTGTAGCGTTGATTGTAGTTAAAGTTTGTAAGCCATAGGTTTAGAACGAATGTACAAATTATAAGAGTATTCCAATATTGAAAGTACGGCTGTATTTTAGCTTAATTTGACTCATGGTGTAGAAGATAACTGATGTTAATGATATCTAAGCCCTTGTTGGCAAATTCGATAGTCTTCAAATACCGATTTACTGGAGAGCTGTGACTATCCGTAGAAACAGTCTTAAAAGCCTTCTATTATAGCATGACTTTCACTGTTGACTATATTCAGAAACGCTGGTATTTTATGATGCGTGGAAACTTGCGTTAAGTGCTAAATGCAGCATGTCGGAGAGACACCATGCATTTAATAATTATATTATAGCTAATTGTCACAAAGAACAATTGAAGCAGGACTCTATTGTAAGGGTATTAATACAGAAACGGGAAACAACTATTATGTATTGTTAACATGATAACGCTGTTTATGCCTCCGATTACGTCTCATTTCAGGAGTGAACAAAGACATTGTAAGACTATATCCCGGATTTGACAAATTTAAAGATTAGTACAATTGTACTACAGATTTTATTGAAAACAAGATGTTGTCAATGACTGTACTATATCGATCATTATCCTCTATTTCTGCAAAAAATACTAGCTTAGAATTGTTTCATGGAATATGGCAAAGATGATTTACCCATTTTAGTATCAAGAGAAGATATTAACATTTAAAATGGCCAACAATGATCCATCTTTTAACAGTGTGAATAAACTGTCAACTTTTCATTACAACACGTCCTTTTTGGAAGGCATGGCGGGTAATTTAATTGGAACAACAGCAATCGTGACATAGCCATGTTCAACTTATGGTGGTTTGGGCAATGTTCGTTAACGAGGACACAAAGGAAAACTACCTTTTAAACGTGTGTAAATATCAATTATACTTACCTTTGCAATTTGTCGGGACGATGGTTCCTCCAGGATGCTCCACACTCCTGCCTGGATGGCTTCCCAGTCGTGTCCTTGTCGTTGACGTTCCAAAAAAGCTTTCTCGTTTTTCCGGTTTGATTGATCAGTGTCCAGCATGGTCAACATTTTCTGGTCATCGAAGAAACCAACAAATTTACTGTAGCAACAATTGGACATCTTCTTTGCATCTATTCCCCAGAAAAACAATTCTTCTTTAAACTCCATTGGACATATCGATCCCGGCATATGCAACTCTCTATCTTGAAAGTACCCCAACACAACCGAAAAACATATAGGATGTCTTTCAAAGAAGTATTCGTTAGGTAGCTTTGCATACAACTTGGTGGCTTCCTCTGATCCATGTTTTTCTCGTAAGGTACTTTCGATGCATAACCACGTGGCCCCTGATATTTCGAACCTCGTACCGCTTACATTGACAATTACATTGACATTGCAATCAACATCCATCATGTTCAACAAGTGTTCCGCCTTTGTTCAAAGTCTATGAAGATCTAAAGTTCTGAAGATAATTGCGCAATACTCCGACAAAATTGTCAAACCCGATTTATTGGTCAATACGTATTAAATTATTGCTTTAAGTATTTTATTCCCGAAAACTCGATAAAAAACGTCAAATTTGATTCTCAAGATCAATGTATAATTTCAATAATATTTCCTTATAAAACTGGCAAACCAACTTGTCCTTGTAATAATCGTCAACCGATATTAGTTAACCGTTGCCTGTCCTTGCACAAGTTGGAATTAACTGAAACATTGTTCAAATACAAATCGTTACCAAGACATCTGTTACAAATATGTCCAATTTCTTTTTAAGGCCAACAGTTTCTGTAAACCCTGTAGATGAACCATGAATAATATAACAGGTTCTAGATGAGTAAGGAAAGTATAAAGCGTTCCACTGATCTAACATTGTCTGTGTTGTGATTGATCTTTGCTTGTCGAGACGCCCTGTTTAGATAAGCTTGCTTGCTCTAGTTCATCAGAGGTGGTTAAGACACTATTATTCGACCAGACAACAGTTAAAAATAAATCAATATTCCTTCACAACCTGATGACGATCACTACACTTGATAAAACAAACATGCACGATAGCATACCTGGGTATATACTACTATATAGATGGTCATTTTAAATTCTTCCCTATGGAGGTATAGTGTAGTTATTCCCCTGGTCACACAGGTCGAGAGGTGAAATCACAATAGTCTACTAAAGCGGCTCAGCGATACAGCAACTTACTTATCATACTGTCAAATACTTAAGTCCCAGGTTTACCATACTGATCAAATGACCAAGTCACTTGTCTACCATACTGGTCAAATGACTAAGTCACTTGTCTGCCATACTGGTCAAATGGTCAAACCTCTGGCCGTTCGTACTGGTAACGTGTTCAAGTCAAATTATTCAACACAAGTATCCCATAGTTTCAGTTACTGGTTAACCTTACTGATCATGTGATCAAGTCGTTGGCTTTTCTTACTGGCAAGTGTTCAAGTCAAATTAGTCAACAAAACTGGCCCAGAGTTCAAGTCACTGGTTTACCGTACTTGTCATGTGATCAAGTCACTGGGCTTTCATACTTTTAAAATGGTCATGTCAAATTAATATAATATATACTGGTAAAGTTTTAAAGGTACCACATCTCTCTCATTAGGCGATTGTTCAACTGACTGATCAATCTTACAGGTCAAGTGGTAAAGTTACTGGTCTACTAAACAGTTCAAGTGATGAAGACACCGAATCTCTATACTGTTCCTACTTTGATTCGGTTTTGGATTAGGAAGTATATGGTCTAGCGTCCCAATAGCTTAGTTTATAAGGACGAACCTCCTATAGTGTAATGTATTGGTGTCGTGGGTGCAGGAAGCGGTAAATGAGTGTATTTGCGATAGCGCGGACCTGATACCGATTTTAGAGAGCTACGTTGTAAAAAAAACAACTCAGTGAAATACTAGGCCAAGGTCACCAAGCACAGTTATCTGCCGGGTTACCAATGTTTGTGAGATCAAGTCCGTGGTCTACATCTACCATACTTGTCAATTATCCCTTATGCAAGTCAGTTGTCTACCATACTGGTCAATTATCTATTATTCAAGTCAGTTGTCTACCATCCTGGTTTAGTGATCGTGTTACTATTTTACCAGATCAAGTCACTGGACTATTTGGCAAGTGGATCAAGTCAGTAGTCTAATTCTGCTGGTCATTTGATCAACGGCACTGGTTCACAATACTAGGCATGAACCATTCATGAAATCCTTATAAAGTAATTAAGCCATTTTTCTACAATACTGCTAAAATTCTCTTTTTTAATTGGATGGAGACTTTACTTAAAACTATATACAGCATGGTGTAGACCTTTTTCATTAAAGACGCAGGATCAAGTGTAATATACAGTAGTTACAACCATTGAGAGTCGTATACATTTCTGTCCGTGATATTTTTGATGAAAAATAAGTTATTTCCTTAAGCAAACATTGCATTATAAAGCATCTTCAGCACACAAAGGAAACACCTGTCTACATATTCCGAAAAAAATGCAACTAGCAATGATTATATTGGAATTGGATGCGGTTTAAACAGGTATGTTACGGATAATGACATTTCTTGAGGGTAGGTTTTCTTTGACAATTAAAGCACATATCAGCCTTCGCTAGAGCTTCATGGAATACGAAATAAAGCTGGTTTAACATGGTACATATAACAATCGATAATGTATTGTATGATTATGTGTAAATACATCAAAGCAAAGCAAACCGGAAACTAGTTTTAGACCAAGGCCAGGTCATGTTTCATTCACGATCAGAAGATGCAGCGATTTGATCCAGGGTCATTCTTTGTCATTCTTTGCTGGTCATCCCAGTTTTACTGCAACAGAAAAGATAACACCCTTCTTGCCCTGCTATGTATGGATTGGCAGGTTAACTGACTACTGACAGCCCCGGACGATTCTGATTGTCAGAACAGCGCCAGTTGTTAATACTAAGAGTAAATGGCATTTTCGTCTCTTTGACATGCTGCATTTAGCACTTAACGCAAGTTTCCATGCATCTTAAAATGCCAGCGTTTCTGAATATTGTCAACAGTGAAAGTCATGCTACAGTAGCCGCTAATGGTACTTTTTAAGGTTTTAATGCTACATGTTACCAATTAAATAAGTTCACTCTCTCCTGCTTCTGTACCCTTTTAATTTCATGATCCATAACAGTAGATTTTTTTACTTTCTAGAGAAGATGGGACCTCAGGTCAGAACAGCGATATCTGTAGACGTCGCCATCCCAAAAGTATACGTGAATATCAATAGGTTTACACTACATAACTTTACCTACTCCTCAGAACTGATTGAAGGAGGTATCCAGAGGTGTTACATGTATGTTCGTTCATGATGCCTCTGGTGAATTCGATTGCCCCTCATTTTTTAAAATTATAAACTCATCAAAAATTTCCAATGAATGTGAACTAAATATCAACCTAGATAATGCATCTAAACAAGCTAGGTGTTTTTTAAGGGCAGCTTTTGAAAAAATAATTTACCTATAAAGCATATGTGTATATCTTGGTGCAATGTCCCACTGACCTGTAGGTATTGTTGTCTATTTTAATTAGCGATTTTTACAACATGAGAAGACATCTCAACAGTTCTACCAAGCTATTTTTCGAAGGATATTTGATTTCCCGAGTGTCCCATGCAGCAGGACAACATAAGATGATGAAAGCCTCATGTAGAATATTGGTGTAACAGAAGACCACATCATTGGTCACCAGCCATGCATCTTCAAGCAGAGTTTTACATCAAGTCTCTAAAGATAGTCTGTGATATCAATCAAATGAGATAAAATGTCCTCTAAATATAGCCTCAAGTGGACATCAGCCACTAACACATCGAACTGATTACATGTCAGGTAACAACAAAGCCCATAAAAAATGTGGAGAGGAAATATAACTTGTCTGCCTTAAGGGAGTCAGGGAGAGACAGTATATTAATTTGAATGTATTATAATCGATATGTCCTATTTTGGGTATCCCGCCGAAAAGCTTATTTTTTCTTGCAAAACTGATTTATTTCCATGGATTTCTCTAGCAGCTATTTATTTCCTATAATCAACTTGAATTGTCACCTCATAGCCTGATAAATAGGGGAAACATATTTCTTAGAAAGAGGAAATTTCATGATTAATTTACTATAAGCAAATCCATTAACACACTGCATCAATACTGGATGTACCTGGTATTATGATCGGGGCGGGCTTATTTTCACATCAATCTATTTGATTGCATGACAAATACGTGTTGACATCTTTTCATGATGTACTGTTTTAATAGTGAATAGAAGACGAATAATAACGTCACGTTACCAAAACTTATATGACGTACATATATGCAGAACTTAGCGTGGTTTCATTCAGTCAATTAGATCAGTGCTAAACACACGATAAATTCCATCTAAATGGACAGCTAACATACAGAGGGTTAGTAGCTCGATAAGACTACATAGGAATAATTGGGTTGTTGGACAGCTAACATACAGAGGGTTAGTAGCTCGATAAGACTACATAGGAATAATTGGGTTGTTGGACAGCTAACATACAGAGGGTTAGTAGCACGGTTAGACAACATTGGACGTATTGGGTTGTTGGGCAGGTAACATACAGAGGGTTAGTAGCTCGGTTAGACAACATTTGACTAATTGGGTTGTTGGACAGCTAACATACATTTGACTAATTGGGTTGCTGGGCAGCTACCATACAGAGGGTTAGTAGCTCGGTAAGACAACATAGGACTTATTGGGTTGTTGGGCAGCTAACATACAGAGGGTTAGTAGCTCGGTAAGACAACATAGGACTTATTGGGTTGTTGGACAGCTAACATACAGAGGGTTAGTAGCTCGGTTAGACAACATTAGACTAATTGGGTTGTTGGAGAGCTAACATAATTTGACTAATTGGGTTGCTGGGCAGCTAACATACAGAGGTTTAGTGGCTCGGTTAGACAGCATTTGACGTATTGGGTTGTTGGACAGCTAACAAACAGAGGTTTAGTGGCTCGGGTAGACAACATTGGACGTATTGTGTTGTTGGACAGCTAACATACAGAGGGTTAGTAGCTCGGTTATACAACATTGGACTAATTGGGTTGTTGGACAGCTAACATACAGAGGGTTAGGAGCTCGGGTAGACAACATTAGACTAATTGGGTTGTTGGAGAGCTAACATAATTTGACTAATTGGGTTGCTGGGCAGCTAACATACAGAGGGTTAGTAGCTCGGTAAGACAACATAGAACTTATTGGGGTGTTGGACAGCTAACATACAGAGGGTTAGTAGCTCGGTTAGACAACACTGGACTAATTGGGTTGTTGGACAGCTAACATACATTTGACTAATTGGGTTGCTGGGCAGCTAACATACAGAGGTTTAGTGGCTCGGTTAGACAACATTTGACGTATTGGGTTGTTGGACAGCTAACAAACAGAGGTTTAGTGGCTCGGTTAGACAACATTGGACGTATTGGGTTGCTGGGAAGCTAACATACAGAGGCTTAGTAGCTCGATTAGACAACATTGGACTAATTAGGTTGCTTGGCAGCTAACATACAGAGGGCCAGTAGCTCGGTTAGATAACATTTGACTAATTGGGTCGCCGGGCAGCTAACATACAGAGGGCCGGTAGCTCAGTAAGACAGCATTGGACTAATTGGGTTGTTGGACAGCTAACATACAGAGGGTTAGTAGTTCGGTTAGACAACATTGGACTTATTGGGTTGCTGGGAGGCTAACATACAGAGGCTTAGTAGGTCGATTAGACAACATTGGACTAATTGGGTTGTTGGGCAGCTAACATACAGAGAGCCAGTAGCTCGGTTAGACAACATTTGACAAATTGGGTCGCCGTGCAGCTAACATACAGAGGGCCAGTAGCTCGGTAAGACAGCATTGGACTTATTGGGTTGCTGGGATGCTAACATACAGAGGCTTAGTAGCTCGGTTATACAACATTTGTCTAATTAGGTTGCTGGGCAGCTAATAATAGAGGGTTAGTGGCTCGGTTAGACAACATTGGACGTATTGGGTTTGCTGGGCAGCTAACATACAGAGGATTAGTAGCTCGGTTAAGACAACATTGGACTAATTGGGTTGCTGGGCAGCTAACATACAGAGGGTTAGTAGCTCGGTAAGACAACATTTGACTAATTGGGTCGCCGGGCAGCTAACATACAGACAGAGGACCAGTAGCTCGGCTAGAAAACATTGGACTTATTTGGTTGCTGGGAGGCTAACATACAGAGGGTTAGTAGCTCGGTTAGACAACATTTGACTAATTGGGTTGTTGGGCAGCTAACATACAGAGAGCCAGTAGCTCGGTTAGAAAACATTGGACTAATTGGGTTGTTGGACAGCTAACATACATTTGACTTATTTTGGTCGCCGGGAAGCTAACATACAGACAGAGGACCAGTAGCTCGGCTAGAAAATATTGGACTTATTTGGTTGCTGGGAGGCTAACATACAAAGGGTTAGTGGCTCGGTTAGACAACATTTGACTAATTAGGTTGCTTGGCAGCTAACATACAGAGGGCAAGTAGCTCGGTTTGACAACACTGGACTAATTGGTGCCTGGGCATTTTACATTCAGAGGGTTAGTAGCTCGGTTAGACAACATTGGACTAATTAGGTTGCCGGGCAGCTAACATACAGAGGGTTAGTAGCTCGGTTAGACAACACTGGACTAATTGGGTGCCTGGACATCTTACATTCAGAGGGTTAGTATCTCGGTTAGACAACATTGGACTAATTGGGTGCCTGGATATCTTACATTCGGAGGGTTAGTATCTCGGTTAGACAACATTGGACTAATTGGGTTGCTGGGAGGCTAACATACAGAGGCTTAGTAGCTCGGTTAGACAGCATTTGACTAATTAGGTTGCTGGGCAGCTAACATACAGAGGGTTAGTAGCTCGGTTAGACAACACTGGACTAATTGGGTGCCTGGACATCTTACATTCAGAGGGTTAGTATCTCGGTTAGACAACATTGGACTAATTGGGTTGCTGGGAGGCTAACATACAGAGGCTTAGTAGCTCGGTTAGACAACATTTGACTAATTGGGTTAGTTCAGATGTTTTACAGCTGGCAGACTGACGTTTGATACACTGTAGCTCTGTTATACAACGTTTGACTAATTGTCACGCTTGCCATACTGCAGTGAGAGGGTTGGTAGCTCGGTAGTACATGTAAACGGACAAACTATGTTGAAGGTTGGACTACCTTATAAAACTCGTGTCTATTACATGACTCAATTAACATTAATCTCAGAGGACGTTTTTACAATCAAATTCATTCATAGCATCACATAAAAACAAATGCAAGAAAAATAATTATAAATTACTAAATGTTTTTCAATAAAAAATCCCTAATGACGGCAGAAAGATAACAAGGTCAGATAACACTTATGAAACGTCACATTTGGGAATTGTACAGTTTGATGATATTATTTCTTTATTGAATTGTAATTTCCAATTTGTTTTACAATGAATACTTGTTCCATTATTGCAACCCGTTGCTGAAAAGGTTGATTGATTTATTCTGTTGTATTTCTCAATGGAATTAATATCTTCTTAATTATAATCTTCATACAAAATTGTAGAACTGTGAATTATACAGCCAATAATACACCTGAGATGACATAAATATATTTTATGAATATACTTACAACTAACCACGTACCTCTAATACCGTATTGGGATGTTTGTTTGTGGGCTTACCACCTTGTAAATAGCCAATGATGAAGCCATTTTTGGCCCATATTACCACCGATTATTCCTAGAATGACGAAATGTTTGGTTTACCAATTCTGTGTGCAATAACACGTTTGTCTAACAATGTTGGGTGGTAGACTTTGTTGGGTGATAGACTCTGTGGGGTCGTAGACTCTGTGGGATATAAGACTCTGTGTGGTGGTAGACTCTGCTGGTGTTTCTTTCTTTGCATATACATTTTTCCATCGGATGGGTGATTTTATTCTACCAGAACCCTTCCCTATACCCGCTCCTAAGAGATTCACCCCAAGAAAGGACTGAGAACGCCCCTGACTGATATTACTTTTGAGTAGTGGCACTATTCATAATAGACACTTTACGCCTTCCTGTACTTTTGTCATTTAGGGGCTCTGCGCTTCTACCTTTTTTTCGACAATTTAATTGATGTTTGACATATTGTATCAATTACCAAGTTTCATTGGTTCAATCACGTGAGTCTCATGTTAATGTTTTAAGAGTGTTCCAAACACTTGGTATTGCTCTTGCTATATATGCATATATCATTTCTTAACACTTTGCGCCATTTTTGTCCATTTTAATTTCGTTTGAATAATGGTCTGGTGGACTCTTCGGTCTTGTCATGCTTTTTTTTTAACCTTAACTCTGAAATGCCAATCAAATTTTGAACGATTGCATGACACCCCGACCGGCAGCAATGTTAAGTCTAAAGAATGCACCAGAGAGAGAGAAATATGAGATAGGTTAAGGAACCCTGTTCCAGTGTAGACAGACAAGGAGAGGATTCCACTATGCCTTTTTATGCATATAGAGTTACTTCCTCTTAAATTCGTTTTGGATACAACTGTTGTGTGCCTTAGAAACGGAACACACGTCAAACCAGTACATGTATCTAGGGCGAGATTTAGACGCCCAGGGTTCGAATATTGGTCCTTGTAACAGTTTTTACACTCAGACCACTGTTGTTGATTTTTGTTGATTATTTCGTATCGTCCTTATCATTTGTTTTTCAAGTTCTCCAATATACAAATTTCTTTTTAGATGTGATTTAACAAAGATTTACCCGTGGAATACAGTGTCCAGTTACAGCTTTTGCAGTAAGTAGTACAGGGATCCGTTACTAGCGACGCCAGGAAAAAGGATCGTGGCAATCCACCGATGTAAAAAATCTCTCACAATGGACAGATATGATATGATAGGAATAGGACAGTCACATTCCTGTCATGAAATCCTGTAAAAGCATGGAGACTTCAATATAACAGATATCGATATGAAACTTTACTAAACTTGCGAAAGCTCGGGTGACACCCCGTAGTCACATGACTATGATATTTTAAATCGTGTAATGTACATGAACTCTTCAACCAAAAAATTTCATGATGAACTATTCCAACTTTTGAATTGTAAGAGTTTAATTGTGTCTTCAGGGCTGAACATTCCGATTAACATGTTAATGTTTCCATGTAAACCTTTACACTAACAAACATATCCTTAATATGGAATATTTACCTTCGTTTGATGCTATTACAATCTTTAGCAATAAAACTTTTTATGTTTCACCAAAATCAGACGTCCATTATAATAAGGAAATTATGCAATATATGGGACTTTATGGAAATAGACAATAAACCAAGAAACATCGATTAGGAGGATCTTATTGACAACACGTCATGTTAACCAACATGGCTACCTTGTCAAGTTACCGATGTAAAGCTTTAGTCTTAAATAATGGTACGGGAACCCTTAGATAGTCAAAGAAATACAATTTGCAAATACAATGAATAGTCACTTAACTTACATAACAAAACAAATTCATTTTACTAAAGGTTGAACGGAAATATAACCATGATGAAATTAAATGATCAAGTTCATCCTACAGTTTGAAAATGGAATGTGACCAAATCTGTGATGTTGCAAGAAATTTGCTTTGTGGATTGTTAATCGAACTTGACATGCATACATCTACCTGAACACGCTACAATAAAGATATTCGTCATGCACATCTGACAGTTTTTTCATTGTCCTTCAAAATATATCCCTCTGGCCCGGACAACTGGCACGTGGTGTGCAACAACGTGACGATATGCCCGAATGAATGTTGAGAACAATGATTACAAATTTCAATTATCACTAATCAAAAATAAAACAAAACCTACAAGTGTCACGGCCTAGGTCCCATATGAGGGATGTGTGTATACATGAACATCATAATATCTTCAATCAAATATAGTAACAGTTGAAAGGCTGGCATCGTAAATTGACATGCCTTTTGTTAGTTTGAAATTGATTAAGAATAATGATAAAAGTTTCAAAATACATGTAAATGAAATTAATAATTCATAATGATATATCATTTGTCTGGTTGCTGTTGGCAAACCAACCTGAATCGGTAGTTATAATCATTTATAGCGTGCACGTTAGCTGTAATGTGTTTAATAGTGTATATCGTTTCACACAAATTCCCATTGGATGTGAAAATTGATATCAACGCAGATAACGAAATCGGTGTTTTAATTTTTATCAGTTAAGGATAAATGTTCCACTGCAGGAAAAAGGAATCTAGAAAGTTCCACTGTGGTACTCGTAAATACCGAATAATATATCCTGAAGTTTGCTTTGGATATACTTCCGTAGTCCAGGTAGCTACATAACGTCTAACAGGTTATTTAAGCAGGCTTACATTTTCGTGACTTCTAACTTCGCGATCTAGGCATAATTATGAAGGATAAATTTTTGGGCGGTGTTTAAGCACAGAAACAGGACTCTCGGCATACAAAGTGTACACTAGTCAGATGAATAGGCTTTGTAACACTCTTGATTTTCAAATGTATATGAATCGGAACAACCACATACTCGCTATTTCCTGACGTCATTACGATTATGGTGTTATTATCGTGGTTATTTTACATTTGTCGTAATATACTGCAGATTATATTTTCGCTATTACGTTATGGACCCTCGAAACCGCAAAAATGTCACTCCTTCGGAAATATCCCGCATAACGGCATGTTACACCATAATCAGAAACTTATCAAAAATGAGGAAATTATACAATTAACAAGACGTTACAGAATTAAACAATCTTATTGTCCGAGAAATGCGGATTTGGCAAACTACCAAGTCAGTTATTCATGAACATAAACCGGCTAACGCTTTACCTACAAAGTCGTAAAAACAATGGAAGATAAGCATGATCCTGTCAAAATAACAAAATCAACTAAAAAATGAATGAATTCTTAATTCTCGGACAAGAAAACGCTCGATGACATTATTCCAAACACTTTCTGTAAAATGAGGGAAAAATATAATAATGTCAGTCTTTAACACACACGTTAACAAGACATCTGAAATGGTCAGTATATTCTGGGAATAGAGTTAAATAAAGTACTTTGAGAGACAAACAGAACAAGACAGGATAACTAGGTACGGTAAGAGTGATATCAAGGTTACAATAGGCCAGTATTTTTTTGTCACATCTGTATCACAAATAGAAGAAACGGTCCTATATTAGTTGCCACAAAACTTAGACGGTAAAGTCTATTTTTCGAGGTCGTTAATTTTGCAGATTTGAACAAGAAGTCAATTTCGCGGGATCTGTAATTTTGCCAGACAAAACTCATAGTGCTACGATAAGGATTGATTAATTTGTTCTACTCAGCAGGATATAGTCAGGCGGCATTTTTTTACCTCGAAAATCGAAATGATTAGAGCCCATGAAAAGACAAACTTGACAGTGTTACATATAATCACCATATAGTATAGCAATCATGACCATGCTATTCCAAACTATGATAAACGTGATGACTTTTTATTTTGCAATCGTTGATTTTCCAATTGCATCAAAAGTAGTATTCCACCTTTCTCTGCCTTCCTGGAACACCAGTGGGATTCTCCAATTTGTTTGCCTGCAGTGATAGAGAGACTTTAAGTATATAGATGTTCTGGATAGATACATTCTGTTCCCTCACAAACTGCTAGTCAATGGTGTTCAATCTGAGTACTTCCAAATAACACTGAAGTAGGCTGACAGTCTTCACTCTTACCTGATCATTTACCTGGAATATTATCGCCTACCAAGATTTGCTCACCGTTTACTACAATGTTAACTCATTCACCCCTGAAATGTCATAATAAACTATTCCAACCTTTGAATCGGAAGAGTTCAAATGTGTCTTCAGGGGTGAATGAGTTAAAGACATTTATTATTTAGCTGATAAGGATACAAAGACATCTGCAACATAAAATATTCCTTATCGTTCCATAAAATTGGTATACCATACGTAGTAATTAGCTTCTCCGACTGTAAAACCTAGTGAAGGATCCCTGTAACACTGCATGCTAAACACTTGACAATTCCAATACAAGTTTTTGTACGCTGCATAACCTTCCTTAACGCGTCGACCACATTTGATCTCTTCCAATTCAATGGTTGATATAGTTCATTATGAATTTCAGGGATGAATGAGTTAATATCGTTTTGGATATATGTGTACTACAACTGGGTCATTGTACATTGCACTACCGTTGACAAGGTAGCTCATCAGTTGAGCATCGGTATCATGTTCTGAGGTCCAGGGTTTGAATCCTGGCATGACACCGTGAATACTTCGTCACTTAAAACTCCTTTTTCCATCTTTATTTGTTTATGTTTCGTAATTAAAGTCACGCCAGATGTGCATTTCTTTTCAAAATTGTTTATTAAACCTAGAGTCATCAAGCTAAATAAATCAATTTTCAATGAGTTTGGCAGTGATACAAAAATATACTTGGGACTCACTACGTAGTGTGCTCGTTCAAAAGATACATAATTCCAATAGCAATAATTAGGCTCTTGACTTTCTTATCAATTATTGAAGGTGAATGCCCTTTAATACAGTGGAATGGAAGTACAACCATGTTGAAATTAGTCGTCCTTTAATTTGATAATGAGACGTGACCGTTTGTGTCGTGCTGCTAGAAAATTGCTTTGCTTTGTATAGATCTACCTAACACACTACAATAAAGAGATTTGTCATGCATACCAGACAATGATGTCTGCATTTTTATTGCGTTTAAACTGTTTATCCCTCAGGCCCAGACAACCAGTACATGATCGTACAAAGTGTTCTAATGCAAGAGGAGGACAATGAATACGAATTTCAAAATACTCCTAAAATAGCATACAAAAATAAAACAAAAACCTACAGATGCCACGGCGTAAATGTCGCATGGGGAATATGTACATACATCATAGTGTATTCCATCAAACATAGTAACAGTTGAAAGGCTTGTTTTGACAATTAACATGTCATTTACTTGAAATGGATTCAGATTAATGACAATATTCTCAACCTAACGAAATTAATAACTTTTAAGGATATATCAATTAACTTGTTTCTGCTCGACAAACCAACTTTAATTTGTATACAGAGATGTATACTTATTTATGTATAACGTTCACGTTGATAGATTGTATAGTGTGTATCCAAAACTATCATGCGTTTAATGAAAACGACCATGGTACTAAATTAATGTGAGAATGAACCTTTTGTGCTTTCTGCTATAAATTTTATCCTGAATGAGTCAACATGACAACTTTGTCTATATACATGTAAAAGATAGTACATTATTAAGAGCAATAGAATCATGCGAGTGGCAGCGTTTCAGGTATTAGCCATTCATTCTATTTATGATTGTGCCAAATGTCAAAATCTGTAGATTTAGTGCAAGCGTTTGCATATTGTCTCAGACACGAAACAAGAGGCTGATAAAGCTTGTGTTAGCATGCAAAATACGAAATGATTGCCGATATTTCAAAACTGCACCGCTCCTTTGCCTTTTAGTCCCAAAGGCTTTAAAATTTACAAAACTTGTTATTCCATGCCAATGCTATAGAAATGTATATATCAATATGCATTTATTGCAGGAGAGCTGTCAAAAAGGTAATTGAGACAAATCGTTGTAGTCAAACCTTTTCTGCCTATTTATGTCTGCTATTAGACAAAAATATATCCAAGTTTGTAAGATGCAGAAAGATTATTCTAAGAGTTCTTGATTTTGTTCAGAAGAACACATATGCCCTTTTACCACTTTTGTATTTATTGTGCATCATATGTATCATGTAATTTTGTATGGCATGCCGAAAGTGCTAAACTTTAAACGACTTTATAATTGTATGTATGGCACTCTTTTTAAATGTTTTTTTAGTGATTATCATTGTAATTGTTTATTGCTTTTTTGTGATTGTTATTGAATGTTCGATATTGTATATTGAAGGTTCCGTTATTCTTTACATTTGATGACACACAATTTTCCTACATCCTCATTAGTTGCATCATAGTCACGTGGAAGTCGCTGATTTGTGATATTGACTTAGTGTTAACATTTCTGAAACAATAGGTCAGTATGCACTTCTGACGTCATTTCAATTATAACGTCACAATCATCTCTGCCAAATGCAGTATTCACCTCCTGACAATTTGCATACAAACTATGATATTTATTTTAAGAATGAATTACTATTAGTTCCGATGAGTACATTTATGTGATTATATGGACCTGAGAAAGAGACATCGAACAATTTCGACTCTGTTAATATCGCTTTCTCGGGTTCATATAACCACATATTCACCTCAACAAAAGTCTATAATTGAACTTTTTCATTCATATTCTATATCATGTTGTTTTTATTTTTAATCTTAACATTATAAGGAGATATCTAGCCAATGAATAAATAGAGGATATTAAATGGTTTCATGTTGAATACCATAAGTATGGCAGAAAACCGATACTATTTTAACTCGTGAACATTTTGGTTGATTTAAGTATAAATTAATTCTCTATGGATTCATTTTTTTAAAAACTACTTTCAAGGACAAAAGTATGATTGAATCAAAACAATTGCCGATTTATTATTTAACTGCCTTATCCTTGGTGCCATTTCTAATGACGATTGACAACAAGGCTGCGCACAATTTGGTATGGGCTATTCAACACACTGCTACTGTTTTCTGCTAAAAAGATTTGATTTAATGAAAACGTTAGTGTATGTATCAAATATGTAGCAAAACAATAACTGATTTGACCGTCCCTTTATTTATATGTTTACAGAAAATCGGCGACACTGCAAAAGGTCAGTAGAAATTAGAAAGTCAACATGCGATAGATATCTCGTCGGCAATTTTTTTTTTATAAATAACATAATTGAGTTTTTACTGAACTTTATTGATAAATTTAGGATTACATATATAGATAACAAGCGGAAACTCCCGAAAACTCCCGATATTTTGTTGTTGTTGACGTCACTACGGTGTGTTTTGTATTACGTCCGCTATGTTGTTACGTTGATGGTTATACCTTCAAAATGAAATCATTTTCCTGAAAAGCTGTATAGCAGCGAAAGGCCAAGAGAGTTGTGGTCTTCTTGTGATTTTTTTTATTGTTTTGTATCATTTTCTTGTCACATGGACTTCAATTCCATGTTTTATGTTTGATTGTTTTCCATTATGTCTTGTACTAGTATATTATTAGCGTGTAATTTAATATTTATATATATTAAAAGCATATAAAACCAACAATGCAGGAACTGCTTTAACATTTCACGATCTTGATATCTTCCGATGCGTTACGAATTTGTATATTTGATGACTCATTAACCGTCATATCTTGTATGATATCAAGGTATATTGCCTCTGTCGATGTGGAATTATTGTTACAAGTCAATAATTTATTGGCCTTTTTAATAGGACACCGGTTTCTTGTTGCAAACACAGAGAAAAATTAATTCTGGAGAAAAAAATTAACGCAGGAAAGAATTTATTAATAGTAAATTGCAGTAAGTTGCAAAATAAGTATTTCGCTGATTTTTGTCTTGTCACAATTAAAAAAAGAAGACGGTTCCACTCAATGAATCTATCTCATATGTTGTACGTCATTGCTTCATGGAATATGAAGCAAACCAGGTCCTGTTTGAATAGATAGTTGCTCATCAATATATAAGAACACATAGTTTTGCATTTGATAATCGATGATGTATACGGTATGCATTGATATCCGTTGCTTTGAGTCAGGAATTTCGTCAAGATTGTATAAAGTCAAAGTTTTCTTTTAATTTTAGTGATATATGCATTTATTTCCTTTGTACTTGACAATAAACTAACAGTTTCTATTTAATTTTTACATGAATACTATTGGCATACAGTATTTTGATATGTTTTGTATCCAGCTCCTTAGGCATATACGCGACTTTAACAATGTCATGTGAAGTACTGACTTGCATGATTGAGGGTTTGAAAAGGCGTCATCTGTTTTTGCCCTTTTCCTATTTTTAAGACATGGGAATAAACGGATAAAAACACATACCATAATTCGGTTTTTTGTTTTTACCATGTAGGAAAATAAACACGCGTGTCATCAAAGAGCAAGCGTATTTACAACATAAGGTTATAATAATTAAAATAAAGAATTGCACTGATAGACCGACGGCATACTCATATTTACTAGATTTATAGCCGCTATTTCTGTTTGTCATAATGGATATTACATATAACACCGAAGGCTTAGTTTGTTTTGAACACAAGCAGGCATTGAAAACCTATCTTACGAGCTTTCGAAAACGTCTTTTTCTGTAAATGACCGGTGTTTCGATTCTTATCTGCTGAAAAACAATTGCCAAGTCTCAGTGTGCCGAATCAGTAAAATCAGGTGTCAAAAACATAGAAACTTTTTCGCCCAGTTGCATTCTAAAACTGCAGGCAGGCAGGGGGATGGGTAACATGTTTAAGCATTCCGCCCCTTATTGGATGTTAAAATGAGGTCATAGTGATGACTCAGTTGGTGACCTCCATCGTCTCATCGAACCCCCCTTCCTTTTAGCCCAGTTGTATTGTTTGATTTTCTGGACTTTCCATTTGTCCTCCCGTTCAAGCACTTTCGAGTTGTTCCAATCTATGATGTGATTGTGCTTGTTAGCATGGTCTGTAACGGCTGATTTATTGTATTGTTTCTTCCTTGTATTTCTAGCGTAGACTTCCTGTTTCATGGTTTCAACGTCTTTCTTATGTTCTTTAATGCGTGTTCCAAATTCCCGGTCAGTTTCTTCGATGTATGTAAGGTTAGCTGTTACTTCGAATTTGGTAAACCACACTGTTTTGTATTGATTCAGCAATTTGTCTTTCAGATGAACTAATAGTTATTTGATGGTGTAGTGTGGTCGTATGAGCGTGCTGGTGTGATGTTTGTGCAACACTCTTGAAAGTGCTTCAGACACCCTTTTATGTATGGGATAAAGTCCATGTCGTTAGTTTTTCTCTCGGTGTTTGAACGTTTTTATTTCTTTGTGCCATTTTAATTGCTTTTATTTTCCATTTGTTTGTCTACTTTCCTTCTCTGCCATTCGGGGTATTCACTTGTTGTCAGGAACTGATAGATAAGCCCTGGTCTGATCAGCTGTGCCTTTTTCCAAAATGGTCGATACTTTGTTGATAGTGATATTACGTTAAATATTCAATGGTGTTGTTTATGGTTCTAACTGATTCTTTCAATAACTGCATTTCAACGCTGTCTGTGATGTTTTAGTCTTACTTGTGTTGATAGGGCAGCGCAGCTGCAGTCAGACTTGAACTAACCCTGTACTTTTAGGATGAATTTTAACACTTTTAAATGTTTGGACTGAGGACTGTCCAAATTTCAATCCAATATTTAGAATAATATTCATCAATTTGGATTAATTATAAAGTCTAAGTTTGTTTTAAACACAAACAGGAAATCAAAACAAACTTAGCCTTTATAATTCGTTCCAAACTGATGAATTGTATTCCGAAAATATCACATGTTATCACATGTAGAACTCGAAATCGATAAAACTTAACTGTATACGACGAAAGGAAAGATTTACATGTAGGCTCTTAAAAAAAAGTACAAGTATTGTAGGACCAAGTGGTCCGGAAGGATAAGCGTCTTCTGTGTCATCGAGGACACATGCATTGATTAAGTTGGCATTTGATACATAAGGATGGGGGTACTGACAACGAAACAGGACATAACAGTGAGCATAATCAAACAAAATCAACCTGCATTTCACACAAAGAAACCATTTTATTTGTATTAAATCGGTGTAAAAATATCCAGATATCGTTGACTTGAAGTTAGTGAATAACCATAGGAGCAATTTTATTATTTTGAATTTGTCACGATATAAATAGAGAATAGTATTCCTGGCCTTATACTCATGACACCGAACTGATGCTCAAGCATGGATTATTTGCTCAAGCCAGTTTTCTTATAACTTGCTTGAATCATGTAACACGGAAAAAAGTCAAGTGTTAACATAGAAAGCAGTAGTTATTGCTCTATTCAATATTATTCCTAAGTCATTAGTAAAAGGAGAATGTGTTTATGAACTAAACACGGGAGGAAAAACAATTGGACTTGATCACAGAATTTGAGATTGATCATGAGAACGGTCTCATGAATACGGGCCCTGGACGTCCAAATAGGTAATTTATTCATACGCCAACTTGGAGACTTCAATAGATGTTGCATTGGATTTATGGGAAATATACATCAACGACAACGGTAAGTTGAAAAAAAGTCCGACTTAACATGTAACAGAATAGAAAATTAGTTTCTTTTATGTTTCGTTAAATGTTTCATGTTTCACCTATACATACTCATTATCATAATTGGTACCTACAATTTGCAAGAGCAACAATGCATTTATTTTCTCGGTTTAAGCAATAAAATTATTCAATTAATTTTAATTATCTAAATCTGATAAAACTTTCTAACCGTGATACACAAAACATAATTAATTAAATTTCCTTTCTGTTTCTTTCTGAACACTATGTCGCCATTTGACAGACCGTGTTAAAGGCGTTGCAATAACAACCCTCCAACAAACAAACAAAGTATGACCACGCCATGAACTTTAAACGTCACTAGAGCGGGTACGTTGTTCTCGGTGGTATTAAATGTACTGAAGTGCAAGTGCATAAACATTTTCATATTCCGCGTGTATTGTTTTCTGTTGGAGATTTACGTTCGGCTTTAGATGAATTATTGACAGTATTTATAGGCGTTACCTTATAAAACTCTATACCCTTCATACCCTAATAGCTTGCAGATTGATAGGATGATTGTAGTTTATGATTTCCCTACAGCGGTGATCACATCATGCATATAATAGCTTTAGTGTATAGTTTCCACTGACAATGGGGAAACTCAAGAAATATCTTTTGAGTGTAGTCGCTCAGAAATGTCATAACCTTGACTCAATAGCACGACATCACTTCCGAGCATACTATTTTGATGAAAAATGAATAATGATCGGTATAACATTTGCTTTGTTGTTTAAGTGTCGTTAGTTTTCACGTATTCAAAATGCAAAAACGATATTGTAAAATGAGATAATTGTATTCATATTGTCAATGTTTAATCCTTCGTCCCTCATATTTGGATGACCCCCCCCCCCCCCCCCAAAAAAAAATAAAATAATAATAATAATATTGATAATTAAAAAGTGAATTTGATATTCAAGAACTTACTTGCTATCGTCCTCGATACTCCAGGGGCTACTCTAACTTCGCTCTCTGCACCCCCTGGAATTTGTCATACGCAGAATTGAAGGCACGCGGCTAGCTATATGATTGGTCTCCGGTAAAAAAACCACCTGACCAATCGCTAGGCTGATACCTGTACCTGGCGGATTACAGAAAAGCGACACTCGACTTCAAAGCCGGTCAACTTTACCGTTGCGCGACCGACATATTCCTTTGATGTACATCAAAGGATCAAATTAGTCTTCCTGTCTCATCCACAGGGTGGTGCACACCGTGCCTTCAATTTGGCTATGACATATTTCAGGGGTGCAGAGAGCGAAAGTTAGCGTAACCCTCGAGAATCGAGGATGACTTGTTATAAAAAACAAGATCTTTTAATAACATTGATGATGTCTTAATGGACAAAATAGCCGTACAGTAAAGCGATTACCTTGTTTGGAATTCTACGACTATGACCAGCACTTTAAAATAGATGTTTCATTTCTTCGCAATTATATTGTTGTCTCTGTTGTTGTGAGCGCTTTTTTTCCAGACAAAATGATAAGAATGAAATGTCAACAAAACCGTAATTCGAACTCAAAATCGATAAAAATAGGGCAAAATATGAAAAAGACCATGTGTTCAGGAAGGAGAAGCGTCCTTTATCCTATGAGTCTCGCGACTCGAGAATATTTTTATTCTACTTTTAAGACATGTTACGTTTGTGACTCCAGCCTGGTTTCAACCTTGAAATGTCTGTGTCTGCATTGATTTAATCACTGTCTTTGTGACCTTTGTACTTTAAAGAATCGGGTTGAAAATATCAAATTGGGTGACACATATGTTTAGAGAAATGTTTAGCCTAATAGTTCTGTACTTTTTATTGTGTGGCTATAATATTCGTCTTAATCTCAACAAATCTTATTGACAAAAAAATTGTACTGTATGTTGTGGAAAAGGTACACAAGTCATACCCTTGGATCTGAATATGAGGTACTAAAATATTTCAGGTCCTATCGAGCTTTGCAGAGCAATCTCGACTTGGAAAGGGAGACTATTTTCAGTACTGAACGGAGCGGGATGAAGATTTGCTTTTGTAAAGGAACTATTTGAAAATACAATATACGAGAAAGGCCTTCATAGCGCACCTGCTATTGTTTATTTTAATGGGGAACAGATGGATTTCAAGATAATACTTGATGAATTTGTATAAATGTTCATTTAGCATAATTGTAGATTTTTTAGCATTTATCACAGATCTTCTCATTCTACTGCAATTTAAATAAAAATAAGTATTTGTCCAATAAATCTCAAAACGTAATAACTTAAACGTCTTTATCCGACAATAAATATGCATTAATATAATCAGAATCGTTCATAATTTACCAAATGCCTTAATTACTTTCCCCTTCAAAACGTTTTTAATTTGAAAAAGGCCTAAGGATCATCCAGGTCAAATTAAGTGAAAATCCCTTTTACCTATTATTAGGAAATACGATTTACCTTTTTTTCCCTACAGAACCTCTAAACTTTGCAACAGGTTATAAAGACAAAGCCTCCTCTTTTGCAATGATGTGTCAACTTCACCCAAGATCTTAAGATCAATTGATGTTCAAATCCTTCACCGTACTCACGATAAAGGGATTTCATATATTTACCGCCCCTCTACCAGTAGGGGATCATGCTCTTTATTCATTAAATGTTTGATTGAATTTTCAATGGCCAAAAGGAAGCTCTAAATCAAGTCTTGTTAACATCCATGTATTCCTACTCAAATAGTAGGATTTTAAAGATTTTCCCGTTTCCCCTTAAGGCCCGATTCCTCTGGCCCAAGGATAGCCACAACCAACGTTTATCAAACGTCAAATCGCGTTGGCCGAAGGATGTTCCTCACCAATTCAGGTAAAAATACATTTTTTTTTCTAAATTCAAAGAGAAGGATCTTTGACTGCAATCATTTAGATTGGGACTTGCCCCCTGGGATATTACACTTTTTTATCATAATTTAAAGTCTGAGTCCTCTTACCAAATAGATCCCTCAGACCACATTATGTTCCAATCCTTTAACCCATACTGATCTGCAGTCATATGAGTTTAAGGATTACCGATATTTCCATTATCAGGCCCCAGCTCTCTGCCCCCAGGTAGGCCACTACTTTCATTTATACAACACTGAGTTGAGTCCCCTTTGCCCATGAAAAATCAAGAATAATTTCGGAAAACCCGCTTAATTTAAACTCACCGAGTAGGATTTTAAATTTGCCTATATTTCCCCTATTGGCTCCGCCTTCTTTCCCAATGGGCACACTTTTAATTTATACAACGCCGAGTCTTATTAGCCTTTGCTTACCTAAGACCAATTAAGATTAAAATTCCTTTACCAATACTCAAGGAGTAGGATTTATAAAAAAGTTTACCTAAATTTCCCCTCTTTTGCCCCATCCCTCTTCCCCCGAGGGAACAACACCCTTTATTTATACAACAATGATTCTTATTGGCCCAAAGATACATGTACTTTAGACTAATTAAGATCAATAACTTTAAAATAAAATTTACCTAAATTCACCCCCAGAGGGACCCATTATGTTCTACATCGTTCCCGACATTCTGGACTAGTAATCATTTTAGTGACAGTTGACAGACAGACGTCGGACAACACAATACGCTGACTTGTCCTTTGGGCAGGTGAACTCAGCTATTTCAACATCTTAGGATATTATTTCAATGTGTAGATGGGACCTTTGTATTTGCTAAACAGTTTGACGCAAAGTTTATTTTTGTGGTTGGGCAAAGGCTAATCATATCATGCTGTTGATTATCTTTTTAATATCTATATTACCAATTGATTAGTACACGTCTCATTGAGTCTTGGGGGCATTTCAGTTCAATCACAAAGCAGAGTGAGGCAAATTGCATTTTGTACATGGAGCAATATTATTTTTAGTCTTGGTGATCACAATTGATCCCTCGGGTTTTTTTAATGGACACTTTTGTAATTATTTTATGAGAATCTACTTTCATGGCATGTTTCATTGTCATCATCAAGGAGTATCCTTAAGCTTGCCAGTACAGTTATGGTATTATGTAAAACCCATGGGAAGTACGTTAAAAATTAGCGCAGTGCAAAGACGGGATTTTTATCAACATCACTGACAGAAAGATTTTATCTCATACTAAAGGAGCTTATGAGAAGTACACTCCCAAGCTAATAAATATAGCACATCAAGTCAGAAACAAAGTATCACAAAAAATATGAATCCACTTGCATACATTATGTAAGCATTTTTTGTGATTTTGGACGTAAAAGGGTAAACTCATAATGAGAACATTCCGCGGGAAGGAGTGCAATATCCGTGAAGTGGAACCTGAAACAAAGAATTGCAAACATAAAATTGAAAAAAACAGGGGACATGTGCGCGAAGTTTCCTCAAAATCTGGTATGAAAGATGTTGCTAGAGTCATGACAGGGAGCGATACAGTGAAAACCAATTTCTATTAAGTTTGATCTTATCTATGACTGATTTGGTCCTTATTTTAACTTATCTAATTTATGTCTGAGGCATTCAATATTGTAAAGTTACATGAAATTCATGAATGTGACGGTGAAATTATATTGTTAGGAACAACGACCTTGACCTTTGAAAGATGACCCCAATCAGAGAAACACATGATTCAGGCAAAATACGGCCGCAGTAAGTAATGACAGATGTTTGTTAGTGTAATTACTTTTTGTAACAGAGACCTTGACCTTTGCATGATGACACCCATATTCGAACTTGTTCAAGGTTGTTTTGTGTAAATATATATATAAAGTTTCATGAAAATCTGTCTAAAATGCAGATACTGTAGTTATGACAAGGAGCGTGATGGTGACATTCTGTTTTCAGTCTCAGTGATCTTAACATTTGACAGACGACTAAATATAATAGGGGTTTCTTGAAAATCTGTCACTCAAAAAAAAAACTCCTGAGAAAGGGCTTAACAAACATACAAAATGGCAGAATGCTATATTTATTCGAATTGTCGTTTCGAGGGGATAAGAAGTCAGGTAAATTCTATGTGAAGATGAATATCAATTACAGGGTAATACATAACATGGGATGTTTATCTATCCTTTACGACAAATAGATTGGTTGAAAGATTGATTAATTTAGGTATCAAGCTTACTCAAACATCCCCTCATCCATGTAGACAGATATCAGCAGAATCTACTAGAACTCAGAACAGCTTCGCGAGGAGTTTAACTTTAACCACCTATTCACACCAAAATCAATAGAATTCCTTTAAAACCATTGGTTGGTGTCCAGTTTTTATGTGATACAAAAAAGTTACACATTTTATATACCAGATTACTTGTTTGTGACTGATGGTTTACATTGACTTTCTAGCCATTTAAGATAGCAGGAATCTTTTACACTCTATGGGTAGGCTAGCTAAAACGTTTGGTAGTCCTTGCTGGAAAGGTCATCAACAGCAATTCATTTTTATTCGCGTATTGGGTCACTGTGGTGTGACAACAGTTATGAATAGAACAGAAAAGACAACAAAACCATCCGATGACGAGTTGCCAAACAAAAGAAAAATATAATATCGGTTCACCCCAACCAACCCGAACGAAAACCCAGTAGAGTAGAAAATTGAGTAAATGAGGTGGAAACTTGGTGATAAGAATACAGGGTTTGATCAGTACATGTCCTTAAGATCTGAGTTTTCATCCAGATAAGATCGGAAAGCCGTGGGTGTTCTAAAAGAAGAGCATTTGAAAAATGCATGATTTAAAGAATAGAGGTTGGCCAATGTAGTTTATATAGACTCACAAACAATACGATTAAATAATAATAATAAGACTTTTGTTCAAAGCACACACAATGCGTTTATATTATTTCGTATCTTTTTTTCCAAATTTCCGAATTGCAAACCCTTTTTAAAATACTATACTGATAATTGTTCACGTTATCTTATAAGAGAAGCCATTTTTCCACTTTATTATGTACATCTGTAAGTCTGTATTATTTTTGCAGTTTTTATGCTTATTTATCAAGATCTTTAAGTTCAAAAAGTATGTGATTCTTTAAACTCATTTCATTTTAAAAATATATTGTTTAATCAATATAATAAGATAAGATTATCCACTATCAAATCAGCATCCTTAGAACTGAATTGTCCAAATATAAATTCCTGTTTGTCAAAATTCAAATCAATATTACTGGTTGCAAGCAATTGTTTTAGTTCTCTCAAAATTTCACATACTTTACCACAATCCCAAAATAGATGTTCAATTGTTTCTGGATTTCTTTTACAAAAAGTACAAGTTGAATTTTGTTTTATTCCCATTTTATGAAGGAGTGTGTTTGTAGTTAAGATTCTATGGTTAATTCGGTATTAAAGCCATCTTTAGTACTTTCAGTAGTTTTAAAAGGACATGCATAAATCTTTTTCCATAATTTGTCCTGAATGTTAAAATCCGTAGACCATTTCCTTTGTGACGTGGGTTTTGTATCATTTCAGCATAAAACAGCATAAATATCCTGTGCCCCTTTAGTCTTCCTTAATATAATATTAAGATTTAAAGGTATATTAGGTAAACAAATACTCTTTTCTAAAGCAAAGATTTCTTGTTCACTATTTATAAACTTTTATAGCACTAATTATACTGTGAAAAGTTAAAAAATTGGACCTAATATCATATCTATGTTGAAATTCTACAAAATTATAAAAAGAACCATCTTCTTTAATAACATCATATATAAAAAGCACTCCTTTTCTATACCACTCTTTACAGAAATCAGGCTTATTGTTTATTTGGATATTGTGATTAAACCACAAAGGATTTTCACATTTTTTTTCATTATATATACTGGACGACACTATTGTTTGATACCGTGCTTCTAGAACGTTTTTCCAAAGTTTATTTTTACATTCTTCACATATAATTTTCAATCCATGAATTCCACAATTAGCTAAAGAGAACTTATCAATGTAGTTTTCAGTAATGAAAGTCCAACTAGCATCTTCTTTATATATCCTCCGTGCCCACGTTGCCTTTAGTGCTGTTATGAAAGACTTTAAATGAATCATTTTCAAACCACCATGTTCGTATGACTTAATTATAACATCACGTTTAACTTTATCAGTCTTTTCGCAACACAAAAAAATTGTATATGTTTATTTTTATTTTTATATAAGAGTCATGTGGGTTTGGAAGAGCTATAAAAAGATGATTAAATTGTGAAATTAGCAATATTTTAATAATGGTTATCTTACCTATTGGAGTGAGATTTCTTCTATTGCACGAACTTATGAGAGATTTAAGTTTAACAAGTTTCTTATCAAAGTTTAATTTAACTACTCTATGCAAATCAACATCATATTCAATGCCTTGCAAATTAAAACGTGTACATCCCCACAAAAGATTGTGCTCTGTTGTATATTTATTATTACTATATTTTTAACTGTCTATCCAGATTATCTGGGTCTTGGTGAAATTCATTTTAAGACCTTACATTCTGGCATAATAGTTAAGTTGTTGTAGCGTTACATTTAAAGATTTTTCTGAACCGTCAAGGATAACAGACGTACAAAATGTATCATCAGCAAAATAAGATAAAAGAATGTCTTTGTTATTTACAACAGTGTCGCTGATATCTGAATTATTTCTTAATAGAATCGATAAAATTTCAGCACAAAAGATAAAAAAAATATATGAAGAAACAGGGTCCCCCTGACGGCACCCACGCTCGATAGTGAAAATATGGATAAGTTCCCTCCTATGTTAACTGCAGAGTGTATATTCTTTTGAAAAAGGTTGATCCAGTTAATAAGTAATGGTCCAAAATTGAAGAAATTTAAAGTTTTTGTAATAAAAGTCCAAGACACAGAGTCAAAAGCTTTTTCAAAATCAATAAACAATAGAAGACAAGGTATGTCATTTTTAGTTTATTACGGGGTTTGTCGCCTTTTGGGATGCATGTTATAATTCCTTGCTTTTGAGTAACTGACAGTTCTGAAACTGAATAACCAAAATTGATTGACCTAAGAATGAAATGCCCAAGTTGTTTCCAAAATACTTTAAAAATTCAACAGAGAAGCCGTCGGAACCAGGACTTTTATTATCCTTCATTTTCATTAGAGTTTTTGCCATTTCAGATATAGTATTTTGTCCTTCTAAAGATAATGATTCTAGGGCAGATAATTTAGGTCAAATAAGTCCTCTAAGTTTACGTCCTGTATAGCAGTATTTCTTTAGTACAAATTTTCATAAAAAGAATTGTTTCATTTAGAATATCTTACTTTGCTAGGCTTTTCATGGCGACGGGATCGATAAACTTATTCTTTTGTGAATCAGCAAGCTATTCAACTTATATGGTAGGTAATGAAATATACCTTGATGTTCTATACCAAAACCATGTTCAAGGCCAATAAATTGGTCAGAAAGAGTGATAGATGACGTATTACCTATTAATAACAAGCATACTGAGTATTGCTGAAGCAATACATGTCCCCTACCGGCCCCCGCAATCTATTAAGATGCAACAGTGACCTCAACCTAGATCCGAGGACCTTGAAACTTGAACTTGTCCAATATATTGGAATTTTTTACAATGATGTGAAGCTTGACTAAAATCCATGAAAGAATGAGGCACTAGAGTGCTGACAAAGATTTTCTAAAATAGTAATAGTGACCTTGTCTTGCCCCGATTACCTTGAAATTGTCCAAGATATTTAAATTCTTTACAATAATGTGAAGTTTGATTAAAAACTAGGAAAGAATGAAGGCGCAAGAGTGCTGACAAACTTCTTCGGACAGACAGCGAGGAAAACTTTAGGTATTCTTGTTTTCTTCTCCCTCCCTGCCACCCCCACCCAGTTTCACCGGTAAGGGAATAAAGATACTAAGAAATCTTATTTGTTGATTGTAAAGGTATCTTTACAAGTGTTGGAAGTTTGATAAACAGGCAAGGAAGAATGTTAAATAACATTTTCTATTTATAGTAACTGTGACCTTGACCATTTGACCTTAAAACTCGAACCTGTCCAACCCAAACTTGCCGAAGATTTTTTAATTCTTCATGAGTGTGTGCAGTTTGATTAAAATCCATGAAAGAATGAAGACACTAGAGTGCTGACAAAGATTTTCTATTTATAGTAACAGTGACCTTGACCTTGATCCGTTTACCTCGAAACTCAATTTTGTCGAAGATATTTTATTTTGTTTTTGACTGTGTGAAGTTTGATTAAAAATCAAGAAAGAATGAAGACGCTAGAGTGCTGACAAATATTTTCTATTTATAGTAACAGTGACCTTGACCTTGATCCGATGACCTTGAAACGCGAACTTGTCGAAGATATTTTAATTATTTATGACTGCGTGAAGTTTGATTAAAAACCAAGAAAGAATGAAGACGCTAGAGTCCTGACAAAGTTTTTCTATTTATAGTAATAGTGACCTTGACCTTAATCCGATGACCTTGAAACTCAAACTTGTCGAAGATATTTTATTTTGTTTTTGACTGTGTGAAGTTTGATTAAAAACCAAGAAAGAATGAAGACGCTAGAGTCCTGACAAAGTTTTTTCTATTTATAGCAATAGTGACCTTGACCTTGATCCGATGATCTTGAAACTCGAACTTGTCGAAGATATTTTAATTATTTATGACTGTGTGAAGTTTGATTAAAAACCAAGAAAGAATGAAGACGCTGGAGTGCTGACAAAGTTTTTTCTATTTATAGTCATAATGACCTTGACCTTAGTCCGATGACCTTGAAACTCTAACTTGTTGAAGATATGTTAATTCTTTACATGTGTGTAAAGTTTCATCAAAATCCATGAAAGAATGAAGGCTCTAGAGTGCTGACAAACCTCTTCGGACAGACGGACATACGGACGGACGGACGGACGCACAGACGGACGGACGTACGGAATCGATGCAGAAAGTCATATATTCCCCCCGGTTTCCAGGTAGGGGACTCATAACTGGACCAGAGCCTTTTTACAAGCCATATCAATTATGAATGAGTCAATACCTTTGTTAGATTAATCAATTCTGCTATGACATTTCAATTTCTAGACATTGTGACGAAATTCATGATTAATAGGAATACTCCACGTTGTTTGGGGGGGTATAATGGAATCATTTTATCTGCCCATCTCCCAGTACTGTAACCTGCTTTTGTTAACACAAACAACTATACAATGGTATAGACAGACCTCTCTTTGAATGAGAATGCACTCTCTTACCAGACACTCAGTGCAGTAAGTTTCCACTTTGTATCTAGAAAATTCAGAAGTTAACAGAGTAGCTTACAAACGCGGCGGGGTTGATGAGAGATGAAAGTTACACACACACATGTGATTGTACCTTTAAAAATTGGCAATTAATACATTAATACAGAATGCCAAAAATGAATTGCACTGCATCATACAGTAGCTGTTTCGTCCTTCTTGAACTCACCGGTGATGCTAGGGGCCAATCAATTTGAACTACTGTTGTCAACAGCCGGGTTGATATGGAGATGGTGCCTAGGAAGATACCGCCAAGAAAGTAACACTAAACAAGTAAGATAGAAGATAAAGAACAACGGTGTTGTAATGTTATCAGCAGACTACCTTTGATCTTTTCAATGTCCTTTAAGTAGAATACACTGAAAAAAACTCAAACCCCCCCACTAGAGGATAATCGTAAAGCGTCACATGGTGATTATATAAGAGGAATCCTATTTATTTTGGGGTCAAAGACTTCAAAAGGACTTCCTCTAAACTAATAACTTTTATGTTGTATTTTCCACTAGTACTTTGTTTGTTATAAACTCTAGCGAACTTATGTTTTGAGTGTAATGAGAGATATAATGTCTTGGGAATCTTGGGATTCACTTCAACAAGTTTCACCATTTGAAATAATGGTTTAGGTTCCCCTTGTGTTCATCATCAATATCTTTACTGTGGATAAGTAATGCCTTATGTCCCATGTAGTTTGTTTAAATAATTGGAAATATTTCATAATTAAGGAAGCACCATTTGATAAAAAAAAAAAAAAAAATCGATGCAGAAAGTCATAGGAAGTATAGGGTTATTTTTTTCCAATTTTATCGAGGGAATTCATGTTTTCGCTCCTTTCGGGTTTCTTATAGAGATGTTTTATCGCAGATAACTTACAAGGTATATGTATATGTATTTTTATTTGTAGAAAACTAATGTTTTTGGTTCGTTATCATCTGTTTACTTATTTCCTAGGTTCCCTGGAGTATTAAAACTTGTTTTTTTTGCAGAGAACTATTGTCCGAGGTCGCCTGGGTTTCATAATTAACATTTTACTCTCGGCAGTGTCGTGTTTATGTCTTAGTTCCCTGGATTTCTTAAAAAACATGTTTACTGTCGAACTCTTGCGTTCTTTATTATTATCTATTAATTAAGATATATTTCCTATGTCCCTGGGGTTCCATGTAAATGTGTTTAATTGTAAAGAGCTAATGTATTGATTCATAATGGGTTCATTTTAAAACTGTCCTTTATTAACATGCTTTACTCAAAAACATCATTAGCCCCCTCACCCTAAAACATCAATAAATAAATGTTAATTAAAAGCATGTTTTACTAAAGCGGAACCGATGGCGAGTTATTTCCAAGTCGTACATAATTTACACTTTGGAGTGCATACAAGTATAGTCAGTGAGTGACAGGAAAACATTTTACTGGTTGTGCTACATGACCATTGTTTACTAACTTCCCATGCCCCAGGTATTAATTATAAATAAGTCGTAGTGCTGAGAATCAATTTCCAAGCCTCGATTAATGTTCGTTATAAATGTTTTACTGCAGTGATTAATCTCAGTTGTTCTTCTGGTTTGATTTGTTTGTATTTTACATCCTATTAACAGCTATGGTCATTTAAGGACGTGCCAGGTTTGGTTTGGTTTGTTTGTATCTTACATCCTATTAACAACTATGGTCATTTAAGGATGTGCCAGGTTTGGTTTGTTAGTGTTTTACATCCTATTAAAAGCTATGGGCATTTAAGGATGTGCCATGTTTGGTTTGTTTGTGTCTTACATCCTATTAACGACTATGGTCATTTAAGGGTGTGCCAGGTTTGGTTTGATTTGTTTGGATTTTACTTCCTATTAACAGTTATGGTCATTTAAGGACGCGCCAGGTTTGGTTTGGTGTGTTTGTATTTTACATCCCATTAACAGCTATGGTCAATTAAGGACGTGCCAGGTTTGTTCTGATTTGTTTGTGTTTTACATCCTAATAACAGCTATGGTCATTTAATCACGTGCCAAGTTTGGTTTGATTTGTTTGGATTTTACATCCTATTATCAGCTATGGTCATTTAAGGACGCGCCAGGTTTGGTTTGGTTGGTTTGTGTTTTACATCCAATTAACAACTATGGTCATTTAAGGATGTTCCAGTTTTGGTTTGATTTGTTTGTGTTTTACATCCAATTAACAGCTATGGTTCGTAGTGCTGAGAATCGATTTCCAAGCCTCGATAAATGTTCGTTATAAATGTTTTACTGCAGTGATTAATCTCAGTTGTTCTTCTGGTTTGATTTGTTTGTCTTTTACATCCTATTAACAGCTTTGGTCATTTAAGGACGTGTTTTACGTCCTATTACATATATAATTAACAGCTATGGACATTTAAGGATGTGCCATGTTTGGTTTGTTTGTGTTTTCCATCCTATGAACAGCTATTGTTATTTAAGGATGTGCCATGTTTGGTTTGTTTGTGTTTTACATCCTATTAACAACTAGGGTCATTTAAGGATGTGTTTTACGTCCTATTAACAGCTATGGACATTTAAGGATGTGCCATGTTTGGTTTGTTTGTGTTTTCCATCCTATGAACAGCTATTGTTATTTAAGGATGTGCCAGGTTTGGTTTGTCTGTATGTTACATCCTATTATCAGCTATGGTCATTTAATCACGTGCCAAGTTTGGTTTGATTTGTTTGTGTTTTACATCCTCTGAACAGCTATGGTCATTTCAGGATGTGCCAGGTTTTGTTTGGTTTGGTTGTGTTTTACGTCCTAATAACAGCTATGGTCATTTCAGGATGTGCCAGGTTTGGTTTGACTTGTTTGTTTTTTACATCCTATGAACAGCTATGGACATTTAAGGACGTGCTTTACGTCCTATTATATATATATTTAACAGCTATGGTCATTTAAGGCCGTGCCAGGTTTGGTTTGATTTGTTTGTATTTTACATCCCATTAACAGCTATGGTCAATTAAGGACGTGCCAGGTTGGGTTTGTTTGTGTTTTACATCCTCTGAACAGCTATGGTCATTTAAGGAAGTGCCAGGTTTGGTTTGTCTGTATGTTACATCCTATTAACAGTTATGGTCATTTAAGGACATGCCAGGTTTGGTTTGGTTTGTTTGGATGATACATCCTATTAACAGCTAAGGTCATTTAAGGTCGTGCCGGGCTTGGTTTGGTTTGTTTGGATTTTATATCCTTTTAACAGCTATGGTCATTTAATCACGTGCCAAGTTTGGTTTGATTTGTTTGTTTTTTACATCCTATGAACAGCTATTGTTATTTAAGGATGTGCCATGTTTGGTTTGTTTGTGTCTTACATCCTATTAACAACTAGGGTCATTTAAGGATGTGTCAGGTTTGGTTTGTTTGGGTTTGACACCCTATTAACAGCTATGGTAATTTAAGGACGTGCCAGGATTGGTTTGGTTTGTTTGTATGTTACACCCCATTAACAGCTATGGTCAATTAAGGACGTGCCAGGTTGGGTTTGGTTTGTTTGTGTTTTCCATCCTATGAACAGCTATTGTTATTTAAGGATGTGCCAGGTTTTGTTTGGTTTTTTTGTGTTTTCCGTCCTATTAACAGCTATAGTCATTTAAGGATGTGCCTGGTTTGGTTTGTTTGTCTGTTACATCCTATTAACAGATATGGTCATTTAAGGACATGCCAGGTTTGGTTTGGTTGGTTTGTGTTTTACATCCTATTAAAAGCTATGGTCATTTAAGGCCGTGCCAGGTTTGGTTTGTTTGTATCTTACATCCTATTAACGACTATGGTCATTTAAGGGTGTGCCAGGTTTGGTTTGGTTTGGTTTGTTTGGATGATACATCCTATTAACAGCTTTGGTCATTTAAGGACGTGACAAGTTTGGTTTGATTTGTCTGTATGTTACATCCTATTAACAGCTATGGTCGTTTAAGGACGTGCCAGGGTTGGTTTGGTTTGTTTGGATGATACATCCTATTAACAGCTATGGTCATTTAAGGACGTGCCAAGTTTGGTTTGATTTGTTTGTATGTTACATCCTATTAACAGCTATGGTCATTTAAGGACGTACCAGGTTTGGTTGGTGGAGGAAAGCCGGAGTTCCGGAAAAAAACCAACGACCTGCTGCCAGTACATGGCGACTGCCCCACGCAGGTCCGGAGAAAAACCAACGACCTACGGCATTAACCACTTGGCCCCATCTGGTGTTCTATATAAACATATTTAACTGTATAGCTATCTATAACTATTTCTTCATGTTAGGCTAATACATTGAGTACAGTTGACTTACACCACAAGGTCTTCAAACTGTCATGTTTATAGTACTGTTTACTTTGATACTGGTACACAGTAGCTCTCGGTCAAGGAACTGACCAAAGGTCAATCGTTTAGATCACTGGTATGATGGACAATGATACGTTCCCCTAAGACCATTTAATCTTAAAGTTTTATTGGCAAGTACATTTTTTACATTATTAAGTTCACTTTTTCATATTCGTTCAATCACTAGTCGCCTGATTGGTTTATTGAGTTAAGTGTCCTATTAACAGATGATGTCATGTGAAGATGTACACTCATGTGTGTAGTGTTTGCTTATGTGATGTAGGCGGTAAGTTGGTATATATTTGAGTTCCTTGTGATAGCGCAGATCTTATGCCGACTTTAAGCGTGCTTCCTCATGACTGAAATACTTTGCAGAAAGCTTCAAGCAAAATACTCCACAAATCATATTATAGTGACGACAGATAAAGAAAAGTTGTCCCGCTTACCATAAAAACATGGAATTACAACTATAACTTTAAAAATCTGTGGCACGTCCCATCGCTAGTAACCTGATCAAAAACCTTGCAAGGAATATCCATGCATCAATTTTTTTTCTGGAGCATAAATGTAATGAAATATTGAGCTCCCAAATGAGTGATGATTTCTCTCCAGTTCATTTAATATGAATTACTACATTCATTTTTATTGATAGTTTCGCAAGGTTCATGTATGTTTAACATCTGTAAGTAATACAAGTTGATATAAAGGAAAATATCATCACAGGTAACCAACCTTTCTTTCTCAGTAACATTAACATTTTGTCTGTGACATAACAATTTTTGTGCTGTCAAAGTTCATTTAAAGGTCTTAACCTGTATATTCACTAAATGATAATTTGTACAAACCATGTTCATAATCATCTAATGCTCCAGGACTTAAGAACAAATGGCCCACAGGGTCTGCTTTGCTCAACTTGATATTTAAGCAATATTCTCATCACCACAAATTCTCCCTCTTTTGACTCCTATATTTTTTAATTTTTTATAGTAAATTTGGTTGAACTATGATCAATCATTCATGTAGAGTAGGCTTTCAAATACTTAAACATCCCAATCACATATTTTTGTACTTAGCACCCCAAATAACCAAAATTATATGTATCTGAATTTCAGATGCTAGTGACAAGAAATAAAAAAGAAAAATTGTAACTTTTGCAGACATTTCTCAACTACACATCAAAGCTATAAAAACTATAACTATAAGCTAAAAATAATTCACAAAAGGTGCTTTGTTTTGCTTTTAAATGACACCTAACAATCAAAATCTTCACATTTTGTGCACAAAAACTTTTTTGCTACAGAATAACACAACCTTTAATTTAATTTTAGTATTATTTGTCATGCAAAAAAACAAAACAAATTATTTATTGTGAAATTTGACACAAAATGATGATTTCCTGTTAGGCTGACCTGGACTCTTTGATCTCTGGAAATATTACAATTCTAGCAGGTTACCAACGACTTTGCAGACTGCTATATATGTTGTAAATAGCAGACAGGTAACTGGCAATTTGAGGAAAGTAATAAATCCGTTTTCAGATTAGTCTCCACCAAGTGTGTTACTTCCTCAATAATATTTACATCTGAATATCAAGGATAACTTGGTTTTCACATCAACAAATATGAATCTGTTTTCACTGATGTACAAATTAAACAAATGTATGTCAAGTACGTCAATAACTGCATCTGGAAAGTGAGGCATTCTTTGTACCAAGTCCAGCTTTATGTGATTCCCCCTTCTGCTCCTCTGCAGATGTTAGATTTGATCAATTAACAATCATCCATCTTAACTCCTGCTGCAGCACTGTCTTAACTCACAAGAGTCATTTTCCCTCGTTCTAAACTCACCAGAGTCAACTTCCCTGTGTCTTAACTCACCAGAGTCAACTCTCCTCTGTCTAAACTCACCAGAGTCAATGTCTTCTGTCTAAACACACCAGAGTCGATTTCCTCTGTCTAAACTCACCAGAGTCAATTTCCCCTGTCTCAACTCACCAGTCAATTTCCTGTCTCAACTTGTAAGAGTCAATATTTCTGTGGCTCAACTCACCAGAGTCAATTTGGTGGATGCACAAAAAAGTTTCACTTTAATGAAGCACTTTTGTATAAGATGGTTTCACGACATAATCTGCCTTCATTTATACTTAGCTATATATATAAATATATCATTGGATGTAGGTTACTTCAGGTCACAAGTTCAGACTTTAACAGCTGCAAGAGGTAGCTTCCAACATCTTCGTCCTGTAAAAAATGTCAAAAAAGAAAAATGTTGGTACTTTAGTCAAACGTTCAAAGATATTTCAAGAATAAGTCTATACCAAAATATATTAATCATATATTTGTCCATGATGTCAGTTGTTTTATGTGTTTGATTCTACTAGCTGTGAAAATTAACCCTGATTAGCCCCTATCCGTCTGCACTCGCAATAACAACCCTGCATGCACAATCTTTGCCCAACAGTTTCCATATTCAGTTCATTTCTGGTTCAACTCCTTTTAGAAAAATTGTGCCTTAATTTCACTCATTTTTTTATCATTAATATGTTTTTTATTAATTTGTACTGAAATATATTATATATTATAGAGTGAGGTATATTTTGTATGATTTTTTTTTTAACCAAGATCACTGTTGTAGATTCGTTTCTTGTTTAAATCATCTTAAAGTTTATGATTTTTTTTATAAAAAAGTTCTGCAAGATATGGTTTTCTTTTCAGAATTGATATCAAAGGTATTGCCGGAAAAAACAGCTTTTAATGTTTAGTTATAGTTTTTTGCAGTGGTTATGTGATCCCGAAGATATCAGATAAATTATGCTTTAGATGTACCTGGTAGGACCATGACACCAAGACTGACTTGGACTCTTCATCTCCAGATACCTGGACCAGGACAGAATCTGATATGGTGATACTACCATCTGACGAATAGTGGGTAGGGAAGTCCTTCAGTTGGCTGTTTTAAAGGGGAAAAATACATGCAAAATATGTGGTGGTATATTGTTTATTTTACTATTACTGTAAAAAGAAATAGGATTTTTGGTATTGGATTCATCAGTTTGGTTATGAATAATACATGCTAGGTTTGTTTTGAACACAAACAGCAATAGAAAACTTATTTTGCAAGCTTTCCAAAACGTCTGTTTCCTTCGTCAAGCAAAGAGTGCAAATGACTGTTGTCTCCAGTCTAAACCGATGAAAACAAGTCACTGAGCCACAATGTGCCTGGTCAGTTAATTCAGCTGTCACAAAATACAGGAACTTTGTTCCAATAAGGGGGCCAACATATCATGCTTGACTCTTCTTGAAGTTATTACAGGACAATGAAATTTTAGCATTTGTTTGCATTTCTACTGAACTGCAAGCGATATGGTTGGGCTTATAATCAGGCATGGGCTTATTAATACCAGGGTATATTTATAGCAACAATGTGATAATGTACCACTGGAGCAGACATGTATACCACAATATAATAGGCTTGATACCTTTTCACCAGCTGGTAAATTTTGTCAGCAGTTTCTGTCGTGGGTCCTTCCTCATCGAAAGCTAGTGTGGAAGTAAACCTAAGCTGGTGCTCGGCTAGGCCGAAATCCTGGAGTGCATCTGCTGCATCAATCAACTGGAGCTTCTGTGTCACAAACAGGACAGAACACGATTCAGGATTGTGACTGCGTTATTCTTTGTCTATTTCTTATGCAATTCGAGCAAACTTTCTTGATTTAATCAAATGAAATATTAATGAAATATAACAAGGGACCAATGGCCCACATTTTGTAAAATTGTTTGCGGGAAGAGAATACAGCCAATGCATATGTACACAATTAATATCATGAAGAATAAAGGATACTCAACACCTCACATGAATGGTTGGGAAACTTTACTTCTCATCTACACAGTGGTTCTCTGTGGAAAGGGGGTTAACTCTTATCATAAATTATCTATCTTACATACAGAAGAGTTCTCCACACTAAATTATAAATAATGGTTTGGGACGCCCTTTCATCATTACGTCCTCAAATGACTACTGAGTGTTAAATAACTAATTTTAACACTCAGTAGTCATTTGAGGTTTCAGCCTGCTATGTGCGTAGTCATCATCAGGATGATATATGTCCATGATTTTAAGTTAATTACCTGAGTAAATACCTTGACCCTTGAAACTTGTTTCACAAAATACTAAGCTGTATCATCAGTGAATGTCATTTACCTGTATTTTTTGTGATGAAGTGATAGTATGTATACATTGATCATATTAAAACAAGTGACAACAGAAGCTACATATATCTGAGGGAAAAACAGGGTTTCAAGGAAACATGATATTAACCAGATAGTGATAATAAACAGAGTGATATTAACTGGAAAGTACTGTAGAGACTTACACTTCCCTTCATCACCAGAGCCCCATGTAAAACCCTTGGCCTCTTCGCATCAGGGGGAAGCAGACCTGTAAATGGAAAATTTTCCATTCAAAGGAATTGCATATTCAAATCCTTGAAATTAGCAGTTAGCAGAGGGTTATATCACTCATCTGGATATTTAAGCAAGCAAGGCAAATTATTCTCATTAACAGTTATACATATCAAAAGTGTTTCCAATTACATTTTAGGCTTTGCTTTCAGACTCAGAAAGAAAGCGCACATCATTTGCATAAAGTTTGATTTCCTATTGACAAGGGTTTGGTTGAAATAAACCTAACTGCATTGTCAAGAGGAATAGGCTTTTTAATACTCAAAACCAAGTTTTCTCGTTTTGGCACATTCGCAACACTCAAGGAGTAATGCTCACTTGTGCTCTCTGCATCCCTGGAATATGTCTAAGCAAAGTTGAAGGCAAGATGCTTGCTTTTTGGTTGGTCTCAGGTAAAAAAAAGACAGAAAAATCACTAAGCTGATACCTTTGCTATGAAGATTACAGAGAAGGGACATCTGACTTCAAAGCAGGCAATGTTACCATTACGCGACTGTGAAATTCTTTTGATGTACATCGAATGATCAAATTAACTAGTATTCTCATCTCACTTACAAGGTGTTGCACACTGAGCCTTCAGTTTTGTCATGACATATTCGAGGGGAGCATATAGTTTAAGTGCACGTAACCCCTGGAGTATCAAGGATGCTGTTGGCATTGCTCAACAGCCTGCAGGAGAACTGCAATCTTCCATTTTATTAAACAACAACAGATTCCATAGTTCCAAGGACCAAGTATATTTGAACGGAAATTTGGCTGAGATCCGAATGACATGTATGCGTACATAATAAAAGAGCCTCAGCTATTTCCCTTGGACAAAGTCCCTCGGAACGTGGTACACAATGTTCTTTTAGGCATAAATTTATTAATCTATGCCTAGTAACTATTTCTTAATGAATGGGAATTTCAAATGTTTTACATGTTATGACTCAGGATTAATATAAGTCCCCAGGGGCAGGGCTAGACCCAGGAGTTGATCTAGTAGCGTGTTTGGGCTTGTCTCCTCATGCCAAACTATTGTTGTAGGAATATAAGATGATTCAATGCCAGACCCTGACTGTTTGTAAAAAAGACTGAGTTTAAAAAAATCTGCCTAATACACAATTCAAACAACAGATGTAGGGGATTTAAATTCAGATATTGGGAGTTTCAAAATTTGTCTGAAACAAGACTTTTGCAGGTGACATACAATAAATGCTTAGTTTGTTTTGAACACAAACAACAATTGAAAAGTTATTTTGCAAGGTTTCGGAAATATCCGTTTTCATTGTCAAGCAAAGAGCGCATGTTTTTGAAAGCTCGCAAAGTAAGTTTTCAAATCCTATTTTTGTTCAAAGTAAACTTAGCATTTATTATTTAAATCAAACTGATGAATCTTATTCCCAGTATTAGATCTGATATGGACAGTCCTCAGTCCAAACATTTAGACAGGCAGAGGACAAGAAACTCACTCGTCATGAGAATCATTTGAAAAGACTGAACTACAGATTTCATTGTTCATTGTGCTCTCTCTTAAAAGCAGTCATAAGCGGATATCAACGTCATTGCTGAAGTGATTTTGTAGTAGTGTTACAAGTTGATGAAAGAAGCATAATTACCATATAGCAGGCTATTTATGCGGGTTTAATTCCCACTGATTATGATTTCACGATCTAGCCAGGTGAAGGAACTAAATTTTTGCAGTGTTTTGGATAGAGACTGGGCACTTAGTATATATAATGTCAAATAGTCAAATGGATATGCTTTATTACAACGTATTAAGTAAAAACAGTCATGTATGTTTTGTTAAACAAATCATCTAAAAAATCATTACAGGTGTGATATAACCTTTTTACAAACATCATTACTGTCTATGTATAGCAATCGTCACAACCCCCACATGCACGCTTTTTCATGACAACATTACGAAGTTTATATCCCAGGTCATTTTATGCTTGTCATATTATTCTGCAGATCATATTTCACGATATTGTTAATGACCCACGAAATCGTTAAAATATCATCCCGCGGAAATATCCTCATAACAAACAAACACATGCTAAATCTGTGTTTTTGTATGATAAGTCACTGTAGATACTTTGTAGTGTTTAATACTACGTACCAACTTTGGCCGATTCTCTCTTTAACAAGGACAGTGAAATATCGACAGGAATGTTATGTTTCGTCTCCATAACAGCCGTCTCCCCATTGGCTGGCATGAAACAGCCAATACCTTCAAAGCAAAAATAACTTCAATAAGATTCAGTGGAGACTAATAAATAAGATTACCCCTATGTAACTTTAGTAGACTCTACCATGCATTGATCTGGATGATACCATTATGGTCTACAGTGGTGAAAGGGTTAAACATTTCAATCAAATCTTGCAAAAAATTAAGCTCACTGATCATCTTTGTTACTGCAGTTTTCAATAATAGTTTTATTTCCTGAATTAGGTATTGCAAAGTTGAACATATATATTTCAAGCAGTGAACTGACTTTTTTTTCGCATGTGAAATAATTAATGTTTCAGTATAGTATTTGTATTACATATAATGTAGTTGCACCAACTCAGGAATGTGCCAAGTCTATATCTGTTGATATCTAACAATGCACTAAACTTTGAGCGCATTACAAAAAGCATGTGTACGGTGAGAAGCCAGCATTTCTAATATTTAGATATTAACTAAATACTAATTATGTCTATATTTTTATTTCTGAATAGCCCTCAGAGAAAACAAATGATGAAATAATAATGCATGCTGAAATATGTTGGGAAACAATGTAATGAAGCTATAATGAATGCTGTAATATGTTGGGATAAAAATATATCTCATCTGAAACCAAAATCAGATATAGACTCTGTGGACAAATTTAGTATAACTTTACTGGTCCACGTCACTGAACAGACTATCCATAGCCAGCTGACTTACTAAATTCTTGTTTGATTTTCGTCTTAAGGAACTCCATCTTGACTGCCTCCCCATGAACCAGCAGGACATTACGGGGTTCACATTGACTAATGAGCTGCATGATACCCTTAGCATCAGCATGAGCACTGAACGACATATATTCCACAGCTAATTTCACATCCAACTGTAAACGTAAATATGGCCAAAGGTAAAAGGGAGATAACCAATCAATATATTTAATATTTTTATTTTTCTCAACTTAAAATACATTGCTGATAAGTAAAGGTACTGGTACTATATGAAGTAAACAATGAAATTTAATTTAACTTATAAGATAATCAAACTCTCAATATTTTGTCCTTTCAAAAATAGCAAGATGTATTTTACAGATGAAGTTATATTGTCTGAATACTTGATTATCTTTAATACAGAGTAAATTTCTTATTGATACAATTTGACAATCTTTCAAATAAAATGAATTTATACAGATAACATTTTATTATCTTACAGATAAAATTTCTTTATCGTACAGATAAAATTAAATTATCTGACAGATGAAATTTTGAAATATCATTATTTCTATAAGAAATAAAATTTAAAAAAAAAGCACATAATCTGGGTTTTAAAAGTACCACTTTCAGAAAAACCTGAAGGCACAAGATTTTAACTTTAATTTGGTTCGAAAATCTCAGTTTTAACGCTTGACTTATGTAATTATTGTGAGTTAATTTATACTTATAAAACTCGTACAACTGGATCCCCTACTATAGAGCATATATCTCACCATTTGTTTGTTCTCCATTTCCAGTTTCCGGACGCCATTAAGGATTTTATGTCCCACTGTTCCCGCCACACAGTAGCCGGGCATAATTACCTATGGAAAGACACAGAACAAGGCAGGGTAAAAATAAAAAAACATGATGTTGGGTTGAATTAACTCATTCACCCTTGAAGACACATGAACTCTTCCAATTCAAAGGTTGGAATAGTTCATTATGAAATTTCAGGGGTGAATGATTTGAACAATTTCATATAAAAGTGAAATGTGTCAAAAACAAACACAAATGTGACTTTTTAATTTGAATTGATAAATTTGAAATAACATATAGGTTTAGTTTACATGAGAACTTATGAATTATCTCAAAAGTTTGTACAGGTTATCAGTCATACAAAGATTACAAACCATGTTCTTTTCATTGGGTGCCCAGCGTTTGAAGACTTGCAGTGAAAGCCCAGCATGCAACATTCCAGGAGTGGCAAACACCACCATTGGTCCAGGGTTGTCAATGTAGGCCCGGTCAAATGGCTGAAAGGCAAACCATATATCATAGATTGAATTCTGTTATACCTTTACCAGTAGTAACAGACAGAGGTGGTCATAAACTGTAAAACTGAAAAAATGACACAATAAATCATTTCAATATATACATGTACATTTATAAATATAGACACATTCTTAACTTGACTACTCAACAGATATTTGTTTGGTCACTTGTAGAACTTTTGAAGCTGAAAAATGGACCAAATGCATCAGGATATTGAATGCTGAGTGATGTATCCCGTAATTTAACTTCCACCTTTTTTCACTTTTAGTTATTAAGGCAATTTATCATGACATTAAATATTGGTACAATGCATACAATACATAGTAATTACAGGTGAAAGGCCAAATTAACACAGCGTAAATAAGGATTTTACCATTGAAGTGAAAATACTTGATTGGTATGGAGTATAATTTGAACATTACTATAGTACCAAAATACATTTTAACCATAGCCCGCCAGCAAGGTACGTATTTGTATCCCCTTATAATGGCTCTTCTACTTATGACATTCACCTCTTGTAACCTTAACTACTCGTAACCTTGACTACCTGTAACCTTAATTACTTCTAACCTTAACTATACTTGCAGCCTTGACTTCTTATTACCTTGACTACTTGCAACCTTGACTACTTGTAACCTTGACTACTTGTAACCTCGACTATACTTGTAACCTTGACTTCCTGTTACTTTGATTACTTATAACCTTAACTACTTGTAACCTTGAGTACTTGTAATCTTGACTACTTGTTACTTTAACTACACAGACCTACCTTTATGTGCTTGAACTCAAACATGTTTCTTTCCACAAATGTCTTTTTAATTTTCTGGCTAGTCCATGTAATAAACAGCTTGTAGTAGTGATTTGCCTGAAAATAGTAAATATACATGATCGTTAATGATAGTCTCTGATTATTAATAAATGTTATTCTGAGAAAAAAAACATGGATTTAAATTCTGTTGTATTTCAGCAAGTGACTTGTATGTTAATTACACTGTAGAGATATATTGTAAAAGAAAAGAACTACCATGGAAATTAAATGCTTTGAATTATTTAAAAAATCACATTTGTACAATGCTTTTTTTGACCAGTAAAATAATATTTGTGTATTCACAATGTCACATTATAGAATTTAATTGAATATGTTAAATGTAAATAAGGCCTATTCCAGATATAAGCATGTGCAACGGAGGGCAGGATGGCATGCAGGCAGGAGGTCACTTTTCATTTATAATGGTGAAGTTATAAAATATTGTAATTATATATTTGTATAGGGGAACCCAGGATGAAAACAATTGTGGATGTTTGGGCCATAAAAAGTGCCTCCCTATTCCTTCATATACTTATTTCCGGATAAGCCCTTTAAATTCAGCCCTTTCAAATAGTCTGAACTGTGTAAATTTCACTAATTCAGAGAAATATCAATTATAATCAAACAAATATGCAGGATTCTTGGTCTTGAAAACTCACCTTTTCTGTTAGTCCCAGGGAAAAGTAGACTGGCACTTTGAGATTCATTCTATCCCAGTAAGTCTCCAACAGGATACACAACTCCTGGGCACGTCCCAATGCAAACACGGGGATCAATACCTGGTGGTAACAACAGACGTGATATGTTTCATGAGTGCAATATAATTTGCAATACAAGTGAAATATATTTGGTGTCTAATGGGAAATCCATAAGATTTTTTAAGTACATGTACATATAACGATGAAAATTTTACTGCACCAAAAAAGTTTGGACTTTATTGTGTGATCTTTGAATATTAAGTCGGCTCCAAAACACAACTCTGTTTTTTTCGTTTTTATAATCTGGAAAGATTTGTTACGAAAGATGTTAGCAATTTTATAGTTTAGTAAATAGCCTATTGTATGAAGCAAAAATGCACCATAACAACCATTTTTTCAACCCCTGTTTTGTCAGAGAACATTCAGCCTTGTATGCAGTGAATAGAAAGAACAGTTCTGATTTGTCAATAATGAAAACGATATCACTTTTAATATCTGATGCAGTGTAAAAGAAATCAGTTACACCATATTGACAGAATCTGATATCTCACTGGCAAACTTATAAAGAATTCAAATATTGTCTTGTTTAGTGACTTACCTTTCCACCTTTATCTACACAATTATGGACCTTCTTCAGGAAGTCCCTTTCGCGACATCTCTTGGAGTCTCGGATCGTTGTAGCATATGTGGATTCTGTGATAAGTAAATCAGGACGACATTTGTCAATCCAAGCCGCTCCCAAGTGCCGATCAGGAGTCATATTGTAGTCGCCCTAAAAAATATTAACTTGATTTAACTCAAAGCATGGACATCACAGATACCCCCGCTCCGAACATATGTATGTAGTTTGAAGCCGATGAAGGAAACGGTGGCTGAGATATGATCGACACCTGTACTACAGTGTACTTTAGTATTTAAGGTAAACGTTAAAGGTGACATTGAGGTCACAGTGACTTAATTTTAGGATATAATACACTGCCTTCTCATGATGTACCTTTATACAAAGTCTGATGCCCATTCATAAACTGTGGCTGAGATATGCTTGGAAATCATAACCAGCAATGACTTTTGCAACATCATGATTTTCATGTTGGAAACTAAAAATGGTTGATTCATCTATTATAAATTTACTTTTCGACAAAACAGAATTCATCAAGTTACAAAGATTGTTTTGTACAATGAAGAAAAGAAAGACATGGCAATAAGGTCATTTTAGTACAGATATTATTTTACTGTCTTTAATTTTGCTAAAATGGTCAATTTCGCAGAATTTATAATTCTCATTGTTCAGGTTTAGTGGCAATCTCACATAGTGCTATGGTAAGGGTGGATTCATTTGCTGTTCATTTTGCAGGGATTTTCATGGAATCGAATTCGGCAAAATTTGCTAAAGCTAGAATACTGACAGGTCAGCAAAGACCCTGCTGTATGCCTGACAGTGTAGCTCCTGTATAAGCACCAAGCAAAAGCAAAAGTGATCATTGACTGTTCAGAAAGGACCATTTAACAGAGATTTTTGACAGTATATGCCCTGTTCTATTTTAAAGTAATGGCAAAGCATCCTTCGAAAATTTTTAAAGTCCTATTGCACATGTACCATCTTGTGAAATTTCAAAACATTTGGCCTTCTGTAAGGGCCTTAGTTATATGATGTATTTTTGACAGTATATTCCCGTTTCTATTTTTAGTAACAGAGACCTTGACCTTAGGAATTCTTTAAATCACTATTGCAAATTTGCACATCACAGTGTATAACCATGTGAAATTTCAAAAGATTTGGCCCTCCGGATTGAGATAATCTCCGGAAACGAAAGTGCTGACGGACGGACAGACAGACACCGTGATTACTATCGGGCACCCGCATTTTGCTGGGCCCTAATTAGAGCACAGAGGAACAAGAAATGTTTACTGAATAAGTAGCACCCTGCCCCCATACCTGAATATCTGAAATAGCCAAACACCAAGAGAAAACACTATCAAGATGAGAAGATTTGTTAAAATGACTAGTTCCTGTGAACTCACTGTGTACACAACAGACTGCTGCCCAACTTTGATGTGGAACATGGCAGCTCCCAACACATGGCCAGCATAGTAGGCCTTGATCTCCATCTCATCATCAACCTGGTCATACAAAAAAATGATTTTCAAATATTGTTGGTTATAAAAATCGATAATTGAGAACAGTTTCATGAATATGGGCCCTGGTGTCCTTAAGACATTTGGTAATAAATCAAATTTATAAAGACATCACTAAGACAAGGGGATTTTGAAAAACAGGAATGCTATGAGAAATGGTAAATTTAAAACAGGACATATCCGTGTTCTAAATCTTTCGACATATTCCACAAGGCATATGGGTTTCTTTATAGAAATTATTTACTTAAGTTATTGTCCTGCAAGTTAGATAATTTCCAATTCATAGAACAGGTTTTTGTGCAATTGTTTGTGGATCCTTAATTTCAAACGAAAAAAGATAATTTGGAAACAGTTTAAGGGAGACAACTCAGCAGATACTTGCCTGCATGGTCTGATGCAAGTTGACAGCTATAACCTTCTTCATGCAAGTTTTAATCATTTCTGAAGTAAAGAAATTGGTCTCTCCTTTTCTTTCCACTGTTATTTTCCTGTAATCCTCCTGAAAATAATAAGAAATTAGCAGATATCACAATTTTATTAAAGTTTTGGTTTCCAAAAAATAAAGTCATATTCATAAGAAGTTGTTGATAACAACATACTTGCCAAATCTCCCTATTTTGGAAGGAGACTCCTGATTTTGAACTTGAGCATTTTTTACCAGTGAACTTGATAAATTAATCCTATTTTCTAAGATCAGATAATTTCATCTGAAAGAACAGCTCCAAAGATGCCATTTAGAAGTGTTGTTTATTTTACCTGTAGGTACAATGTATATAACCACATGTTATTGATGCTTTTAATTCTGTGCATTCGTAATGTCCCCCATGAAAGTTTCAAAAAGTTTGCAAGTATGCTATAATGTTATTCTATTTCAAGTTTCACAGATTATCAGGGTGCGAGTCAATGCTTACCAACAGGATCGGACAAATAGCCTTGGTTGGATGTGTCATGTATATTGGGCCATCATACCCCACCATCTCTGACATGTAGGGCAGTGCTCCACAGTGATCCAAGTGAAAGTGACTGAAAAAATTGTGTCATATATGACATAAAGTCATAAATTAAAAATCGCAAAAAGTATTAGTATTCAAGTAACATATACCAAAAACATTGTAGCAATAAAAAAGATAGTCAACGATATCAATGTCAGAGAGCGACATCAGAGTTCTAATGATGTGCCTTAGAACTTCAAACTCAGAAACTGTTATCTTTTTTGTCTGATACCAAAAAATGTGCCCAGTGGGCATCTTCAGTCTTGGGTATTTTTAATACCCCTAAGTTTGTATAAGGTTTGAGTAAGGTTATATATATTTATCCACGGACTTAGATAACAATCTAATTCCGTGATTTATCACATAATATACTGTGTTATCCGGTGAATATACCCATGTTATATTTTTTTTGCGCGTATTACCCCATGTAATATGACCTATCAGCCCTACGATTGGTTGTAAGTTTCAATTGTTTCGATTGTGACGTCACGCCTAGGACAAGTATATGACATCAAACACTTACGCACTTGAGTCAAAATGGCTGCTTTTAACATTTCAAAGTTGCATGAAAATTGTTGTTTTACTCAAATAAATGCCACAAATCTTGATTATGTGATAAAAAGGATCTTACACAATAACACTTGTTTTCATTTCATAAGAAATTTATGAAACTCGTCACGAATTCTTCATTTTAGCTCGCCAGATGCTGTTTGGTATATGATTTAATGAATACCTCAGGAAATGAAATTTTCTATCATCTATGATAAAAAGTGGGATAAGAGTTTTAGTTTTAGGAGGTCGTTCATAATAATGACAACCCCAATCTTGGTGGGCTGAAATATGTTTCATTGCTGCTGGAAGAAATATTAGACATAGATATACAGAAACAGCTTATAAGGACAACACTTTTATCAGGAATGCTTCAAAATACTTTAGTGAACTACTAGACCATATGTAAAGTAAATTCAAGATGATTTACACACAGAAAAAATAGTTTTTTTTTACAATTTGAAATCCCTTACCTTATAATAACACAATCCAAATGTTGTGTTAGTCTCCCTTCCTTTGTAACATAGGTAAAATCAGGAAACCGTCGCTGCAGCACATACAAATAAAAAGAACCATGTCATCTTAAGTATTACTGAAGCAGAACTATACTGGGGCAATCGTTGGCAACCAAGTATCTCAATTGGTAGAGCATTCAAGTTTGGAGGGTGCCAGATTCAAAATTAATTCTGGCTGTGGCGCATTTCCCGCTCTACTTTTACAAAATTGACCAGCTTGCCAACCCCTTGTTTCAAACGCTGGGTAAATACTTGGCAAGGAGATACCTGAACCTGGGTTGTAAATACTAAAATAGTTGTGTCTTCGGGGGCAAAGACTAAGAAAAAGGAGGGAGGGATATCAGAACTTGACCTAGTTGCTTGTCGGCGACCAGAAAGCTTAATTGGTAGAGCGTCCATCTCAAGTTCGGGGCCCCTGGATCGAACCCTGGTCTGGCCATACATTTCTCTTTCTCCTATTACACTTCTACATTGAAAAAAAAAAATGAAATGTACACAGTACCTCATACTATAGTTTTAGTTACACTCCAAACCTACCTCATCATTGTATCCCATATGCATTCCACAGTCCAACATGATATTCTTGCCACCAATAGAGAGCAGAATACAACTTCGGCCAACATCTGAAATATGACATATCTAAATTTGCTACATATGCTGTTAGATTAATCTATAGTTTAACAAAAGAATCTCATTTACTTATGTACAGACTTTTGTTTAATACATAAACCAGTTTTTTTTTATAATGATTCAGTTTGGACTGACTATACTATTTAACCTGTAGTGACAGCAAGATATAATTTAAACCGATTCAAGCTGATATTAGCAATGTCAACGTCCTCGGTAACACCAAGCTACATACCCTGCCCAGCACCTGCAAAAGAAAAGCATTCCGTAAGTTTCTACTTGCTAGACAATTATCTTACCAAGTTACACAAATGTATTTCATACATTCGAATGTTTTTACATCAATATGGTGTTGACTTTACACTCTAAAATTGAATATAAGAGACCGAAATTGGGAGCCTTTGTTTATGATCAGTTTTAGCGGCCTGCCCCGGGTTTCACATCACAAGATTCGATTAGAGAAAAAGAGAGATTTTACCACTTGTCACTTACTTTTTATCACAAATAAACATTTAACATATTGTAAAAATATTACAGAATGATTACCTAGTGGCGTTACTGTTATTTCTGTCATCTTGGTAACGTGGATTTCTCTCTGTCATTCACAATTGTAAATTCACGGGGGCCGCCATATTGATTGTGTGTAAATTTTAAACCAAATAACGGTTTTAAATCCGGATAAATGTTTTGAGACTAAAATTTCTTTTAAAAAAGAGCATATTCTGAAAAATAAATTAGCTTTGATTAACACATGTTAATTATTCATTGAAAATAAACATCATTTGTGTTCATCAAAGTTTGTTCCCATTGCTTCGTAAAGTTAATGCCAGAAATTACTGTTAGTACATTGCATAACAATAGCTAAAATTAAGTCATTACTATGTGCGCAGCGGTTAACGCTCGGATATTCAAAATACCATGACACAGGTGTATGTTTTCCTACAATATCTTTATTTTTCATATCTGAATAAGTTTTTTTTAAATAATGTTTATTTCTTTCGTTTTTAGCCGTCTTTTCTTGTTAATACAAGCGTACTGATACACATTTAACATTTTTGGGAATTCAGCCTAATATCTTGATTACAGCTTCCACTGTCGTCAGAAGTGGAGAAGTGCAAGGTCAAACAGGCTATACTGGTGTTGACACAGCGAGACTCGAAGGATGAGAAGATAAGTCATGCAGGATAAGATAGGAAGGAAATCGAAGGAAATCGACTGCAAGTCAGTCAGTCAGTCAGTCAGTGAGCAGGCCAAGACATTTCTTGAACACCGGTACATCGTCGGCACAGCTAGCCTATTCAGAACGGCAATGACAATACAATGAAAGAAGTGGGAAGAAACAGACGAGAATGAGAAAAGATCGATGGTTCAGGGGGAAATACACAGAAAAGAAGAAGGGACCGGAAAGTAAGGACAGTTGAAACGGGCTCGCAGGGGTAAAGACAAAAAATGAACCTGCCAAAGTGGAAACTTTCATGGTCAGACATGTGGTGCTATATTTTTGTATGTACCATTGAGGATCAGAATCTAGCTGCGGCCGGTGCAAGAAACTATACTGTCGCTGAAGAACCTTTGTTAAAGGGGACCAGTTCAAGAGCGAAGATGCTGGCTTTGTCATGAATGTAGAACAACGGGTTATAATTAGATCCTTTCAGCATACAATACAGTGCTGACAACGTTACAAACGAGTCAATGCATGATAAGGTAATTTAGGGAATCGGCAGATGTTATCGAGTTGAAAAGGAAGAATTAGACACCGCTATGTAAGCACAAAGCGTTTCAGCCGGCGTGCAAATGCAGGAGAGAAGAAAAATAGAGCAACACAAGGCAACGTTTGCATTCTGAAACGGGCATAGGCATGGGAGATGAGAGTAGACATGGGAAGAAGTTTATCTAAACAATATTTCAAACTTTAAAACATAAATAAGTTATAAAAATGTAGAGCACACTGAAGCATAATTATTTCTAACTGATTACATTTTAAATGTTTTTAGTAATATACTAGTTTACACTATATAAACTATATAACCTTCCGATAATGATTTTTGTATCCGGTGATTGACGAGAGCTTCCTAATACTCAGGCCTGTTATAATAGGTATATTCTGATTTGTTGTTACTACTTTGGTAAGTCACTTCTGATTGGTCATTTCTATCACAGGTCTCGTTTGATTTGATAAACTTTCCTTGTGGAAGTTTTCATATTTTATTGGATGTCCCTGCTGCGCCAGGAACCTCTGATTGGCTACACTTTGTCTATCGTTTGGTAAACCCATGTAGTCCTTAAACTTCTATTCAAAAGACACTTAATTTTGAATAAAGCGTTGTTATTCAGAATGTACCTAGCACGGCAAGAACCCACAGCCAAATTAAAGCTTTCATAAGGAAAGTGTATTTAAACGTAATTGACCTGCCAAAAAGGCCCAATTTTGATGTACCTTTAGTAAGCGAAAATATCACAGCAAAACACATACAAACGGTAAATATATGCATTATTTTAATTCAGATGCTTTAATCAAAACGTCATTCATTTAACACATTCAGAACTGTTCCAATAAAAGCGAAAACTGTTTTAAAGGTGACTTCCACCCAATCGGCAAAAAAACGTCTTATTGTAAGAATGCAGTGTCGATCGACCGAATGTCTCAAAGCCAGCTATTAAGGCGTCAGAATGTGTCAGTGCCACTGTATCGGGGAGAGAATACTGATGATTTGTCCCACGTTGGTCTCCAGCCGGGATCATTCGGAGCACCGTCATTGAAATCATAGCGTTCCAGACCAGCTAGTAGTTTCGCGTCCCTGGTTTTAGCAACATCTGGCATTGTTTCCACCGCATAGATGTGTTTCAGATCCCTTGTATACGGATTTCCTGTTGTAGACCTGAACACGATATTCTTCTGTGCAGGCCAATGGGCAGTGCTTCGATAATTATCGTATGCAAATTGCTTCGTCTTATAATCTGCGTCTGTAGCCCAAATAGCTGGTGCCATACAGACAAAAACGACAAAGCGCCACCTATCGGAATGGACCCGACCTCGTTTTGGGAAGACAGCATCGTGGACTGTACGTGAATCCCAGATCACCATTCCCCCTTTTGGCACGGCTATTATTCTTTCTGTACATCCCTGTTCTTTGTACCAGTCAACCCATTCAGGCTTGAAGAGAAAGAACTCCTCTTCGTTTTCCTCATCGTCAAGTACCATGGCATCAGGAAAAGCCTCCTGGAATTTATCGTGGTAGAGATGAGAATTTCCAAGAACTCTCAGACAGTGATCGCTCTCAGAAGTTTCCTCTAAATATACTGCTGCCTGGTATACATGAAGTCCTTTTCTTGTTCGCCCTTGATCCAGATGAAGCCAGCTTTTCCCATCCTCTCTATATTTTCCTTTGGCTGTTTTAAGTAAAAACAAAGGTACAATCAATACAACGTTACAGTATAGGTGATAAATATGATGGATGTCTTAGAATGATATTCAGAACAGTTTTTGCAATTGGATCCTTAGTGCAAATTGTAAATGAAATTGGATTTATATAAAAGTAAACCTAATTGGCTATTGCACCGATTCAGTATAAAGCAATGTAATAACCGTCAATGTAGCAACTTAAACGTGTATATATATATTCCAATTCAGTTTAAGTTAAATTAATTCGTTATAGCTGTAAACTTAAGCAAAGACTCAAATTTTGATATTTTTATTGATCGCTAGCATCCCTTTTGATCGTTATTTTTGTATATCTCATCTACGATCTTTGTTGTTATTTCATTAACATTACAAAATTCTTTTTAAATGATTTTTAGCAATCGACTTTTAACACCTCAAAGAAATAAAAAAGAGGTAATTTATCCTTTCTTTTGAGAAAATGAATTACCGATTTCAGGCGGTACACCAATAGCTATCCCATCCATGCTGCTCAGGAGTTTCTCCGTGTTCCATAGAGAGGCAAAGACTCGTTTGGCCTTCAGTCGCACCCTCCATGTGGCATCAAAGTGGCCTACTCTGTAGTAGTGCATGAGGGAGTCATGACTGAAGGGCAAGTCGTCGCCAAACTTGGCCACCCAGTCCTTGAATTGCTGGGTGTATATGTCACACTCCTCTGTTGTCACCACACCGGAAACCACTGAATAACCTTTGGTCTCAAGGTCACGTGATAAAGCCTCCCTTCAAAGAAAACAAACAAAATGTAAATTAAGGGTGTTGTTAAACCAGTTCATGTTTAAACAAACACTCCATACAGTGAATCCTCGATACTCCAGGGGTTACGCTCACTTTCGCTCTCTGCACCCTTGGAATATGTCATAGCAAACTTGAAGGAATGCAGCTAGCTATTTGATTGGTCTCGGGTAAAAAACCCACTGACCAATCGCTAGGCTGATACCTGTCCTTTGAAGCTTACAGAGGAGCGATACCAGACTTCAAAGCCAGACAATTGTTCCGTTATGCAACCTACATATTGTTTTGATGTACATCAAATGATCAAACTGGTCTCGTCTCCTAGTCTCACCCACAAGGTGTTGCACACTGAGCCTTCGATTTTGCTATGACACATACCAGAGTCGCATCTAGAGAGCGTATGCGAGCGTATCAAGGATGCATACAGTGTAGTTGGTTCGTTCGACACCAACAGATTTACGCCGTTCACAGATTCTATTGCATAGAAAACAAAACGTGGATATTATTTCTTATTTCCCAAATGGCTATTTTTTGCCTTGGTAAATAAATGCAATTTCACAGATGACATGATGATAGCTTTACTGAAAAAAATATGTCATGTGAGTGTAATTCTATATAGTGGATCTTGTTATTGTTTTTTTTTTCTTACGAGTCTAATGAACCTTTCGTGAATTCCTAAATATTAACTAATTGTCTATATATTATAAGTTTATTAACAAATCTTTTCTGGCATTATAATTCCAACCCCCCCCNTATCCCACTTATGCAATTTAACGTTAGTTGCCCCTTATGATAATTAGAGTTCTTTTTAGGCCATCAAATCAACATGTGACAGTTGCATTGTGTATGTCGGAGCACGAACCACTATCTCAAAAACCTGTGCTATCATCAAAACCATTGCTTATTTGTGGTGATAATACATAAACACGAACTGTGACCCTGTCCTATTATCAACCACTGTGCAGTATATATTGAATATAGGCATACATGTAGTAGATATCGGTATAGGCAAAACATTAACTATAACATCAACACACAAGAACAGAAACGATTCGTTAATCGAATTTCGAATCCAGCATTCAAAGCCAATATACATTGAGGAAACACTGAAAGTATACCACATTATCGTATGTTGCATTGTTCATAATCCCCCTTATTTATATATGTGTGTGTGTGAGGGTGTGTGTGTACGTGTGTTATGGAGCGTGATTTGAGTGTACAAACATATATATGATATGCTAAGAAAGTATTTTATAAGTTTTCAAATGTCATCATATAATGTTTCTTTTTCTTTCTGATAATTATAACTTGGTTGAATGTTCTAGCCTATATGTTTGTAAGTGTATATGAGTGTGTCTTGTTGAGCTATGTATTTAATTATGTTTTCTGTCCATCTATACCGGTTAGGAGAAGACTTACATAGGTTAAAAAATCTATTGTCTCATCCAATTGTTCAATTGTTTTTGTCCAATAAAATTTATTGAAATGCAATTGCCCCGTCAAGACAAAGAAAGATAAAAGATTCTTGGAGCATATCTATCAGTATGGTGAACACCTGGGTGCGTATTCATTGAAACCGTTCTCATGCTCAAACCAAGATACTATGCTCAAGCCACTTGTGGCAGTGAAAAAGAAATATAAACATCATATCTTATCAATGATATGTAAGCAATTGGGAGGGACTATAAGCTTAACACTACTTCCAATGTTTACACTTTCCTTTTTGACCTCGTGACATGATTTAAGCAACTCACAAGAAAGTCGGATTATCACAGGATTCATGCTTGAGCATGAGAAAAGTTCCATGAATACGGGAACCGGATATGGTTATATGAAGACGTAGCATACCTGGTTATTGACAGGGTATCTAAACAAACATGTCTTACCTGTCCATGACAGCCTGATCCACGACGGTAAATTCAGGGCTACATGTACCTGTAACACAGTGACCGTGGTAGTTGCGTTATCTTGTGTATAAACAGTGATTAACCGTTATACATCCGTCGAATTTATCACCTACAGGTATACGTGGCTATAATCTGTGTAGGATAGTTAATTGTGTAAGGTGTTGTGGAAATGTTTCATTTGCTTGGAGATTTGTCAGCTCATTTAGCCGTTAACACAGTGATTGCGTGGTGTGTGTATTTTCTGCCTTTGATAGCACAGCGAAAAACAACAAGAGTATATCAAAGTGTTAACAAAAAGTAACACTATGCACTTCGAACTTCAAATCCATAAAATTAAAGCAAATGTGAACAAAGGAAATGTTTACAAAGAGACCCTTGATAAAGTATAAAGCCAGGTATTCCGGAAGGGTAAGCGTCTTCTGATTCATTGATGACACCCATCTTTTAAACTTAAACATCAAATCAAAATAATATCACGTTCTTATACCTGAAATCGGGTCAGTTGAAAAGCAACAACAAGGCACACCAATGCGAATGAGCAATTTTCCAAGGGATCATAATTGCGACTATGACACTTTTTCACAATCTTCATTTACCTATCTTTGGAAACCTTATGATGTATGTTTGTCGGTCCTTTATCGTCAATTTTCACGACAATAATGATTTTCTGGTCAATTCCTTTAGTAACGAATACACTGCGACATGTAAACACCCTAGGGTTCAAGATGTAGGGATGCTACTAGTGAGGAAGGGAAAGTTCTCGATCTAAAAATTGAAATCGCCACGCTTATCGTACAGCTTAGTAGTGAGCCGTTACTGTCGGTCATGTTGTGAGAAGCGATCGAGGAAAGTACCTAAAGCAGGAGAGTCTAGTGTCCTTGATATCAAGTTCATGGGGGTATATCTGATCGATGTGGTAAATAGATGTCTTGTTAATAACAGAAAACACAAATCTTTGTGATATATCAACGGACAATTAAGGGAATTGGCAAGGTTTTTGTTGCTAGCTGTGCTGAACCTCAGTCTAATATGAGGAATGTCTACGATCTGCAAGAAAATCCTGACACCGAACTCAACAAAGATATTGCCAACCTGGAACTGGTAAATTGCTACGATTTCATCCTTAGGACATTGTTGTGCTCTTTTTTTTTATCTCTTATAGTTACAAAAACAAAGGTTTTCCTGTAGTCTGGTAAATTGTACGAAGTATGGCTAAGAGTGAAAAAGTCAAAAGTTCTGATAGAATGAACATTTGTTTAAGAAGAAAATGGTCAAGATTAATCAAGCGATCTTTTTAATATTCCAAATATACCTTTCGGTTTTTGTCTCGCCTGCGATTGTTGTCGCGGAGGCGGAACTTGGGTTTTACTTTTCCGGTGGCGACGTCAACCTTAAGTTTTTGCGTTAAGCTCTTTTTCTCAAAAAGTATAAGTGCTAGACCAACCAAACTAGGATCATACATGCGTCTTACATACTTGATCTCAATCCATGCATTATTTGCTGAATGTGCCCTACATTTCGCGGTCCAGTGACTTTGACAGCATCGTCATCAATGTTATTATTTTGCGTTTAGCTGTATGATTGATGCTGTATCTCAAAAAGTGAAAGTGTTGGACTAAATAAACTTGGACTGTATTCCGTTCATCCTATGCTGAATGTTCCCTATATTTCGCGGTCCAGTGACTTTGACAGCATCTTCATCAATGTTAAGTTTTTGCGTTTAGCTGTGTGTTTCATGCTGTATCTCAAAAAGTAAAAGTGTAACTAACTCAACTTGGACTGTAGTTATTTGAGACATAGTGTATTTCAAATCATGCATCCTATGCTGAATGTGGCCTATATTTCACGGTCCATTGACTCTGACAGCATCTTCATCAATGTTAAGTTTTTGCATTTAGCTCTGTTTCTCAAAAAGTATAAGTGCTAGACCAACCAAACTAGGACCATACACGCGTCTTATATTTATAACCCATGGATTACCATGCATGATATGTTGAATGTGGCCTACATTTCGCGGTCAAGTGACTTTAACAGCATCTTCCTTAATGTAAAGCGTTTGCCTTTAGCTGTGTGGTATATGCTGTATCTCAAACATTTAAAGTGTTGCACTAAGGATTATACTTAGACTGTAAGTTGGGATAATCAGTACCATCTTTAGGGTTACAACGTCAATGTTTCAACAGAATAAGACAGCAACATGGCCGCAGTATACTGGCTTCTGATTGGTCGAAATTAAGATATTATTCGATTTCGCTCAAATTTTTTAAGTGGGTGTATTTTGTCACTCCGAACTGCCGCAACATCCGTTTTCTGATTTAACAAAATGGCCACAGTATATTGGCTTCTGATTGGTCGAAATTCAGTTTTTTTTTTATTTCGCTACAAATCGGTATGTAAGTGTATATTTGCAGTGTGAACTCAACCGCAGCATCCATTTCCTGATCTAACAAGGTGGTCGTTGTATACTGGCTTCTGCATGATTGGTCGAAATTCACATATATTTTGATTTCGCTCAAATTTGGTATGTACGTGTATTATGGCACTGCGAGATCCATTCTCCTATTTACATTTGCTTATGAATAGGGGGCGACATACATGTATGTAATGGCCGGCTCCCATTACAAGTCGCACTTGTTCCTTTTATGCCTCCATGTTGATGTATTGCCAAACTTGTTTATAAAATGTAAAATTCCGAAATTCGGCTCAAACTTGCAATGCTTGACACAATGAATCTTATGCTCAAAGTGGGGACAGGCGAGACATCTAATTACGCATAATTCTTGTATTACAATGGTACATGTAGCTAGTTTGAATAATGGTTTGGTTGAGCAACTAGGAAGGCAAGTGATAATACGTATTTATAAGGGATCTTCTGAAGTTAAGTAACAAAATACAAACGAAACATTCTCATTAGTTATATCTGTTCGGAACGATATTCATACAAAAGCATGAGTAACTAATACTTCTCTTTCGAAAAATTTCATCAGTCAAAAATATTTTTATAGGTAGGAAATAAAATAGCGTTTGCAGACAGGTATTATATATTTAAATAATAAATTGTCTTTTTTCTTATTAACCGCAAAGGTCATTCATAAGGAATGGTTCCGACCTCGTTTTGGTAAGACAGCATCGTTGACTGCACGTGAATCCAATATCAAAATTGCCTCCTTTGGAACGGCGATTATTTTTCTGTTTGTATACAATAATTATTTTTAGACAGTATATAATAAATACTAAGAACAAGAATCTCAAAAATTAAGTAATGAAAAAATGATATGTCACCGTAATCTTAGCTTCCAGAAAACTACCAACGTTAGTTACAAGTTTGATAGCTATAAATCTACCCTGAAAACATAGTGTGAAAATCTATAGTTCTCTTACCCAGCTGACACTGTCATATTTATCATTCAATGTTAACGTTACAGGCCCAATGCATTATTGACGTGATGTTAATGCGTTGTTCGCATGACGATACTGTGTTTTCGACACGACGTCATACAATTGTTATGGCTAGGGTGAGACAAGGACATCTCAAACCAGGAAAACTTCGGATACTCCTTTCCAGGGTAAGAGAATAATAGAATCTTTCACCACCTTGGGGTGAATGATTCTTTTTCTCTTACCCTGTTCTCCCATTGTGTATCATATACACAATGTAATGATAACGTTACATGGCAAATTCAGGGTTGACGTGACGTTGATGGATTGTTGACGTGATGTCATTGTATTGTTGAAGTGACGTCATGCCATTGTTATGAATAGGGGAATCCCCCCACCCTAAGGTGAGACAAAGAATTATCTTACCCAGGACAGGGATATCCACCATTTGACCGGTGTGAGATTTTCTTATCTCACCATAGGGTTGAGACAAGCTACACGTGTTCTTTGCACGTTCTCAACAATTGTATGACGTCATAGCAACAATACCATGACGTCACGGCAACAATACAATGACGTCACGTCGACAATTCAGCCGCATCACATCAACATTGTCTTGCATTGATGTAACGTCTCCATAAAATACATAAGAGGGTAAACAGGGTAAGAGAAAAATAATCATTCCCCCCCTTGGGAGTGAGACAGGGTGATCTCAACCCTCGGGGTAAGATTCTTAAGCTGAAAAAAAGTATGCAAGCCTCGTGTTTGACAACTTAAGAATCTTCCCCCTCGGGTTGAGATTACCCCGTCTCACCCCCAAGGGGGTGAAAGATTATATTAATCTAACACTGGTAAAAGTGCGGGTACACCAGTCCAGGGTAAGAGAATAAACAGCCTCGAAGGAACTGTACTACGTTAAAACCAAGCTATCAAATTGTGGTGTAACACAATAACTTAAACAATATTTGTTATAGTCAATGTTTAATTGATAAGTAATTTTAACAACAGACGATGATTATACACGCAAAACTGTTACAATGCACATAATATATATCATGTATACTATATATGTTTTGACAGCTGGATGAACTGTCTTAAATAAAAATGTTGTTCAATATTTTAGAAATATTTCTGTTATTGAACCAATACATAGTTAGTTGTTTATACATATTTCCAGCAAGACTTAAATATCTAAAAGTTGGTTACCAAAGAGTCAATGCAGATACCACATTTTTTATTTTGAAATATCTTTCAATTGACATCGATTTCAATATTTAAAAAATATTTCGGAAAAAGCGTTAACTGAGGTTTTGAAATTAAACATCTAACCATCACTAACCACTGTACACGGGAACGATTGTCTCGGAAAAACCTATTTCCAATGAGGTTTTTTTGCACCATGAAAACAGAATAATGGCCCCTGACTTGGTTTATAGTTCCAGCAACACGTGTGTTTTTTTTACCATTAGGTGTAAGCGAAATTCGACGTATGATCCAGAAAAGTACAGGTATGAAATGTTGAGATTTCGCAGTGTAGATTGTTTCCGAGCCATTATTGTTTTCTGAAATAAATCACGTTTGTTGAGAACTGTGTTTGTTCCAGATTTGATTTGGTATTGTTTAATAATATTATTTTCAGACACCCTATAAGAAATACCAAGAATATTCTTAGAACAAAACCTTAATCAAGAAGGCACTGGAAAAAGATGTATGGATTAATATCAGAGTGGTGAATGTTTTTTACAAATTTATAAGTTATCCCTCTTTTATTAGGCTCCATTTAATACAAACTGAAGGTCCGGATGAGAAATTGAAATATTCACAGGTGCGTTGTTAATACGAACACATACATCAGCTTATTCATCCTACTCCGGCGTCAGACATATTGGTATTCACCCTGAGGAGTGACAGCCGTCTCGGTTCCACGTAATGAGATTCTTCGTTAAACTATTGAAGTTTCAGAAATAAAGTCTGTGTTTTGAAAAGCATACATTTTGCTTTGGTAATACTGTTAACACATGTATACAATACAAAAACAAGTTGGAACAACATGTTTGCGAAAGATGGAAATAAAATCATCTTTTCACAGCGTAGATAAAACCTCCATACGAGAGAACGTCCCGCTATTCAGTTGCTGAAGATGATACATCTCCATACTAGCGGACTGCAAGATCCATACATCCTCCTGTGATCACTCGTTGTCATTACTCTCAAACATGAAGTAATCCTTTAAAATAGAGAAATACATAATGATATTCTATAATCTTTTTTCACTTTAAATATATCAAATTACTGTGTAGTGAAGAGATGTGAACTGATCTATAATGTGTTTTTTAAACGAAGGAATAACTCTCTTCCCAAAAGAAAACAGACAAAAAGAGTACGTGTTTAATTTTTCAGAATGAAAAAAAAAATGGATGTCAATTTTGGCCTTCTGGTTGCTATCACCACGGACTTAGATCTATAACTAATCTAATTCCATGCTATCACCGATAAGTGCATTTGTAGAGAGAATCGATGACATATTATACAATTATGGACGTTTGTGCTGGTTCGCCTCGGTCAATACCACTCTTTCAGGTTCATATAACATCATATTTACCAGCACAAAAGCCCTTAACTGTTTTATTATATGCTTCAACAATAAAATAAAACAAAACAAAACTCAAGGTTCTGATTTTTGTACGCGATTTAGCCAGGTTTGAATGCAACATTTCAGCATCGTATCTTTCGAAGACATCGTCTAGGTTCTTTTTCTTCAGATAAGCATGGAGGACATGCACTGCGTGTTCAATGGCCTTTTTTATGTTAACAGCATCTTTATCCCCAAATGGTTTTGGAAATTGTCTGATGTAACGGAGGAGAAAAGTTCGCCAACAGCCATCTTCTATTTATCGTCTGACAGATGGCGTTTCGGTCTAACTGCGCATGCGCTACGACAGGTTCCGGGGGATTTCCATGTAGGCTATATTTAGAAATCGATATTCACCGGATAACCAGTCTACATGAGTTTTTGAGGACTGGTCACGTGTATCTGATCCGACCAATGTGATTGCGAGAAATGTTCATGCATATAATAAAAGCCAATATTACAAGGCCACAGTGACTTTCCTGCCAACTATGTGCTACCTTTTTCCGTCGTTGTATTATGTGCAGCTTATGTTTACACAAAACATTAAAATTATTATGAAAGTGTAAAACGGGACCATTTGTGGTTTTGTTCCCCAACTTTACTCCCTCATGTCTTGGAATTGTCTCCAAGCTGACCTTAATCAGTTTATGTCATATTATGACGGCATAACCCAAAGGTATATATACAAAATAAATATTACTTATCGATGATAGGTACTAGAAGGCCAAAATTGTCACCAATCCTTTGATACACAAATCAGAATACACTTGAACGAATATGGGACGAAGAATAAGAGTGTATAAAATCAGCATACGTATTACTTACCAGCACAAATACTGCTCCAAAAAGGGAAAGTTTCTTTTGAACATCCATGTTGGCAGGAACTAACATAAAAAAAAGTTGTTTATATTTTATATTATATACGAGATAGGCATGATCGGCAAACTAACTCACAACTGGAAAAACGGAGGATAAATTTGAACGTTCTTAATTAAGTATAAAGTTTTGCATCATCGCTAAAGTTCGATGATTAAGGAGTGGAACAGTAAAGTGGGTTTTGGTAAAGAGCTCAATTGGTGATATGATGTGTCTTAATTCGATCATGACGTCACGTTTAAAATCACGATGCTTTTATGTTGTTTTTACTCTTTGTGACTGTATTTGTACTGACGGAATAACAAAATATCATTTTTCATCATTATTTTCATCATGAAACTCTTTTCATCAGTTCAATTACTAAAAACATGTTATAGAAAAATATGAAAAGTTCAGATTGATATATAAAATATAAATCAATAGAAGTGAATAAGTATAATTCTACTAAAAACACCTTGAAGGGTTTTACTCATTGTACATGCTCATATATACATTGTATCCGTTTTAGCTGTCAGATCTTTTCCACGATGTACATTCTTATATATACAATGTTTCTGTTTTAGCTATCAGATCCTTTACTCACTGTGCATGCTCATATATTTAGTCATTGTATATGCTCATATATACAGTGACTGTGTATCTGTTTTAGCTGTTTATCCTTTACTCATATATAAAGTGTTTTAGCTGTCGTATTTTTCTGTTGATCATTTTATGGTATTCATTTAGTGTTGGTTGGATATCAATAGTTTATACTTACAGTGAATGCCAAACGTGTTTGCGTTTGTACAACATGCCCGTCCAGCTCCATCCCAGATCTTCGTCACCTTGGCACCGGAATCCGATCCCCCAGAATTGCTCAACTGTGGGAAATGTTATATATATTTCCAAATTACCAAAGCATTTACCATAAAGCAGATGTCGCGATGGGGAAATATGGGAAACATGAATAAACATTTTTGTTAGTAGAATAGTGCTATGATTATCAGCATATTTTACACTTTTGATTTTGTAATTAAACAATATCTTGCTATTTTGAGAAATGGAAGTACCTACCGGATACTCTAAATCATCATAACATCCGGGTCCCTGGCATGGACAACATGGCCCCGTCATTTCAAATACTTGTTTACCATACCCATCAAACACGTGGAACTTGGGGAAACAACAGTAAAACCTACCAAAAAACGGGTAGTCATGACAACATAGGAAAATCGGTTTGAATCGTTTAAGTAAAGGTTTTTGGCTATTGTTTACATAAATGTCATTTTAACAGTGTACTTGTCCTGTACATACAAAGGTTATATAATTTACAAAGGCTATGAAAGATTTATATTATCAGGAGGAGGTTCCAAAGTGAATGAGGTCGTCACATGGTTTTGCAACTTTCGTTGCTCAGGGTTGCAAAAGTCTAATATTTTAGGATTATCGAAATCACACGTAATGTAAATACAAGATTTGAATCCTGCTGTTTTGTGGGTTATTTTTTTAATAAAACCTCAATTTGTTTTTTGGAAATGTGAAATTTGATATTCGCAGTTCACTGAATTTGCTTCAAGACCCATTTAGGTTTATGTCCAATGAACCTCAACAGAATCGGATTTAATCCTTAAGTATTCATACATTCACATTCACACTATGTCTCAGTAGACCATGACATACATAAATATGCCATACATACTCACACATTGCATACAACCAGACCATGATAAGCAAGCATGCTCATATACGATGGACGTTATCGGAATTTGGTTTACACAATTAAATTCGGTAATCAGATCATGATATTTATACACACATTCACATTGCATGTAATTTTACGACTACAGTATTTTAATACATATTCACGCTGTTTTTCATTAGACCAGACAATACCGTTCACACATAAAGTACAAGTTTAACCTTGTTATTCAGATATATTCAGATTTTCTGAAATTTGACCAATATAATTCTAGGTATTCTCACATTCCTGGCAGTTCGACATCAATGTACAGTTACTTACATTTGTCTCACATGTGCTATTGGTTGACCGACGGGTCGTTCGACAAACATCTCCATTGCGCAACAGTCAGCTTTAGCACACACACTTCCTCCTGCGCAGCATTTGAAGTCTTTCTTAATTTGGGCAAGCTCCTGAAAAAAGACAAGACAACAATTTTTTTGTTATATGTTTAAAGTCCGCATGGCTTCCAGCCAAATTTGTATGACAACTGGTCAACCAGAGGTGCGAGGAGACTGCTGCGAAACAATAAATATAATAAAACCGGTCGAAAATAGGTTTGCTGTAGCAAATATAAATGTACAAGGAATGAACAACCGTTTACTGATATGACTATAGTTTTGATTACGAATTTCTGAACAAGAAACCAAACCATGCGGAAAGCATGTGAACATATAAATGTATAAATAAAGATCAAACAAACAAAAACATTAGCGATAGTGTTCTGAGAGGAAAACAAGCTGCAACGGAACCGAAACGATATGATTCGAACCCTGCACCCCATACCAAAATACGGTCGGTCACTCTAACCAACTGAGCTATTTGGCCAGCGATAGTTCTCTTGCCCGGCCAAGCTAGTTATATCCAAAATGAAATTAAAGGGGAGTGTGCAGTATGCATTAATAAAACGTCACATTATTTAATGTTTTGCCTACATAGAGACAGGTTCTGCATAAAAAGGCATAGAGGAAAAGACAAAATCTGCGCTGTGTCGGCTACACAGTAGTCTCCTCATGTAAACAAGTAGTATACAGCAGTGCTATTTTCGAAAGCCTACTAGTCCCCTATAGTGAATACTCGATGCATCAGTTTACCATTAGGATAATAGATATAAACACCGCTATGGTTACTATATGTAGTTTACGTAGGAACTATCTTAATAATCAAGGTTTTGGGACACGCAGCACAGTGACGATTATGAACACGTTTGACGGTTGCCATCAGGAAACACCTCAGTCTCTAGGGTGATATGAAGATCGATATATTTGATAATGCTCATCAGTGTACTTTGTTGTTAAGTTTCCACTTCCCTAATTCTCAGTTTAATGAGGTGGTATTACGAAGGTTTGTAGCCAATGAAGAATACGCTTACTCTTTCGGAACACATACGGGTTCTTACGGGTTTGTTAACAATGTGGTATTTTCTTGAAGTATTTATAATAAAGCAGTTTCTCTTAAAGGTATTTTAAAGATGATTCAGAAGATGGTTGTATTGCTTACATTTCAAATATAAAACAATATCTATAAATAGATGTCTTACCTGGCCGCTTATATCCTGGATATGGAGCACAAGCGATCTTTGACTTGCGGTGCAGAACACTCGCTGGCATGTGGCTGATTCTGCAAAGGTTATAAAGGTCATATGTAAAGCCGTCTTTTGTTTATCCAGTCATCAATCATCTAGCTACATGTAGCTCATACATGTGATACGTTTGACTGATTTCTGTTTTAATATTTTAAAAAATCACAAACTCTTAACCGAGTTTCTTTTGCTTGGAGAAATTTCCGAGACTCGACTCTTTACATTAGTAAAGGTTAAAGTCGTCTATTAAATTAACGTAAATCATACAGTAGCCTCATACTTGTAAAGATAGGGAAAGTAATTAAACATTTAACACCAAAGAGTTGACGTATTGACAGAGCATAATTGCATGATTAGTTTTTTGAGATTTACAACAAACTGTCACAGCGCTAACATGTACCTCATTCATCTCATAATCGACAAAGACAAATAGAAATCAATTTGATAACAGTAGCATTAAAAAATCTGTATCTACCAATAACAAAGCATGGTTTTGGTGTCTTTAACATTAGTGTTCAGTAAAAATGATATTTTTGTGATTAACTAGTCTGTTAATATCACAAGATATATTCTAGTGACATAACAGAAAGTTCTAAGGGAAGAGAGGATTATTTTTTCAGTAAGTTCACAGGTTGTACATTTTTGCGGAAAAAATGTATACCGCAAAAATCGTTAATTCTATAATCCTGCAAAGATGCCACTTTTACAGTGCTACAAAAGGAGTAAAATATTCCCCAATCTGATTGAAATTTTAAATGTTCACGAATTTTCTCAGAACGAATTGATAAAATTTGAAAGAGCCACTTATTACTTAATATAGTTATTGGCATTAATCTATCAATAACAATTTCCCACATGTTTTTCCTGTTCACCTTCACATGACAAGTTACTGTAGCATACCTCTTCATAAAACCCTTTGAGATACTGATCACAAAACTACACTGCCATACCTACTTATCATCAATCGGGAACCGTCGGCACTTTTATTTTCTCGTTTACGGAAAGTGCCGACGGTTCCCGATTGACTTATCATGTGACTATAGTACAATACATCCTGATCACGTGACTTCAGTACCGTATTTTCTGATCACGTGACTACTCTACCTTCTGTGACGGTTATGAAGACTCTGTCGTTAGCATCGCACACTTCGTATCGATTTTGTACCTCCCATGGTGTTATGACTGAAACAATTAAGATAAAGAACGTATGTAAGGGTGTCATATTCCGTCTTTGCGTGTTGCAGAGTTATCTTCTCTTGGGAGCAGGTATTGATTGTTACGTCATTGGTCTGTGTGAGAAAATTACGTCGTTAACTCAAAAATTGATGACGTTATTCTCACAAACAAGTGACGTAATAATCAATGCCTGCTCCCAAGAGAAGATAACTCTGCAATACGCAAAAGACGGAATACCATTGGATATATTGATCATTGATACAACATTAAATCGGTAAATATTAATACGTACGTAATTGTTAAAACTGATAAAAAAAAATGCAGGGATTAAAAACTATCACCTCAAGATAATATACACGAAGATGTTCTAATCTCTTTTAAAACTAAACACGACTGTATAACACGAAATGTTGGCGGATACTTTCCTTCGTGGTTTGAAGACATTTAAATCTATTCGTGGCACAAACCTTTCGTGGATATCCTATATTAACAAATTGTATACACGTATATCATTCAAATTCGTTGCAAGTATTTTCGTGGTTCAATAGAAAGCACGAATATTTATACACAACGAACATTTCATGTTATACACCTTTACAGGGAAGTGATCGCCTACAGAGATATACACAAGAATATTTATATCTCTTCACGTGCTTTTGTATCATTGGAAATATATAGTTTTTAAAATTGAAAGTATGCCTTCAGATAGTAAACACAAAGTTGTTCATAAGTTTCCATAAATGTTCAGAAGAAGTGAATTAAACATGATTTAATGGATCACTTAGGTAATTAAGTTTATGAAGTATGGTGTTACTGTATAAAGGATGTTTATCTATAAACCTATAATTCCCTTCAAAATATGAACATAATAGGGTCATCTCACTGTAGCTGATTGACGTGTCTCTTTAACACGGCTGGTAATGTTTATAATTGACGTTTTCTGATATTAGAGCAAAATAACAGGTACAGTCAGTAATACTTTGAACCCATTCATAAAATACCTGTATTAGACTTGGGTCGTTTAATTATCGGTGTCGAACCATGAATGGAAATACTTATCCAGGGTATGCCAGTTGGTATTTCACAGAGCATAGCGAATGGGGATATAACGGATTGACAGTAAACGGGGGCATTCACACATAAAGGCAGATAAGCGAGGGTCGTTGTTTTACTTATGGTAATAGATCGAGCTGAGATGACACATAGTTCTCAATCGACCAATATAATAACGAGATTTCCCAGGCTATTGCGCATTGGTATGTCGTGTGGTACTTACGTTCAGCTATGTCCACTTTTTGCCGGATCTTTACGAAATCCAGATTTGCCAAGTAGTCCAAAGCATTAATAGTGCTTTCATTGGTGGCTGGAATGATACATGTTGAAAATGTTACATATATAAAAATAGCACTAAAACTGTGTATGTTTGTAAGTTAGGCAATCCAACCAATCAAAGGTAGTTTGTGAGTCATTGTTTACAGTTTTAGTTTATCAATTTCGTTTTCTAAATATAGGGTTAGTTATTATTACTGCAGCTTGCTTAAATTCCTCCATGATAACTGGTTCGGATAGTTTTTCTTCATCATAAATAACCTTGTGTCTTACAGACTACTTATATTCTCACGATTATACAAATTGATCTTCCAACACATATGTCCTTCATGCATAATCTGACTTGATATTGACGGCGATAAAATTAGAAGATGTTCAAAAAAGAATATACATGTTTAAACGAAGAATATTTTAAAAAAATGTAATATATTAAAAAATGTAATATGTGATAAAATATTCTATTTTTAAAATACCTGATATGCTGATAGATTAATTAATTCATCTTTGATAAATTTGCAAAAATCAAAATCAAAATAAATGTATGTTGAAATAAAATAATTGATATCTATATATTAATGATCTAGATAAATTGAACTACAAGATTTTTTTAATTCCTAAGTAAAGAGGTCTTGAACATATTAGAAAGTATAGGTTTAGCCGTCGAAATGCTGTTTAACTAGAACACTGACAGGTCAGTAAGGGCCCCGTCTTGTGGCAATATATCCCCCCCATAATCATCAAGAAGCAATTTGCCCTTATAGCTGAGTTTGACGTTTGACATTTGGACTTCAAAAAGAATCGCAAGGAAGCAAAATATACATTTTACATTTACTATGATGTGAGTCTTGTTTCCTTCTACCTCCATATTTGCTGGGCTAACAGAAATGTAAATACCGGTACAATACTCATTTGTTAGCTTTGATTTGTTTTATTTCACCTTATATACATAATGTACCTCATCCATCAAGAGCCAGGGTCAAAGTCAGAGATCCACTTTGTCTTTGACCTTTGGACCCAAATGACCTTGACCATTAACCCAGTGACCCTGATCTTTGGTCAGTTGACTTATTCTTTAATTCCGACCAACTTTGCTTCTTAATATCATAACAAAATGTTTATCAGTGAAAAATACAAAAATTGACCTTGACCCTTTGGACCCTGTAACCTGGACCTAAGGTCAGTTGACTCTGTGTTAAGTTCTGAACAACAATGTGTATTTTTGTGAACTGAACATCTTGGCAAAGTTTCATGTACATCGGTCAATAAATACTAAAGTTATCAGCCAAAAACAAAATTTGTGGACGGACAGACAGACAGACAGACAGACAGAGTGATTACTATAGGGCACCCGTATCTCCGATACGGAGCCCTAACTAGTCCATATTCATTACGTATCTGTTTTGGATTCTGTATAAATGTTTTCATACTTTGTTCCACGAAACCTTATTAGCATTACCGTCTATGTAAACTTAATAGATACATACCAACCGGTTGTTTCATTACAATGCCATCCAACTCCATAGTTGTTTGTGAGCAAGATATCTGAAACACATAGTCATATTTTATTTCTGGATAATTAGCATATTTTTTATGTGAAGTATTGTTTACCGGGATTTTTTTGCATGAATCTACCTTTCGCCTATTTTGAAGGCAATTTTATCACGACAGCGAAAATTATTAACAACATAACCTGTATACATGTAGAAAGACGCAAAGGCTATTGCACTTCTTAAATTTGGTAATAGACACAGTTAGGCAAAAATAATCATACTGCATCATACAGCTGTTTTGTCCTTACATGCAAAGGGCGAAATTACAATGGCGAACGTATTACCAAAGGAGGGCAAATAATTGACTTGGTGAACAGGGATATTACCAATCAAGGGCAAATATTTGATTGGGCGAACAGAAATATAACCAATGAAGGGCAAATAATTAACTGGGCGAACAGAGATATTACCAATCAAGGGCAAATAATTGACGGGGTGAACAGGGATATTACCAATGAAGGGCAAATAATTGACTGGGCAAATAGGGAATTACCAATCAAGGGCAAAAAATTGACTTGGTGAACAGGGATATTACCAATGAAGGGCAAATAATTGATTGGGGGAACAGGGATATTACCAATCAAGGGCAAATAAATGACGGGGCGAACAGGGATATTACAAATGAAGGGCAAATAATTGACTGGGCGAACAGAGATATTACCAATGAAGGGCAAATAATTGACTGGGCAAATAGGGAATTACCAATCAAGGGCAAAAAATTGGTTTGGTGAACAGGGATATTATCAATGAAGGGCAAAGAATTGACTTAGCGAACAGAGATATTACCAATGAAGGGCAAATGATTGCCTGGGCGAACAGGGATATTACCAATGAAGGGCAAATAATTGACTGGGCGAACAGGGATATTACCTATGAAGGGGAAAGCATTGACTGGGCGAACAGGAATAATACCAATCAAGCGTAAATAATCGACTGGGCGAACAGGGATATTACCAACAAAGGACAAATAATTGACTGGGCGAACAGGGAAAAGGACAAATAATTGACTGGGCGAACAGGGATATTACCAATAAAGGACAAATAATTGACTGGGCGAACAGGGATATTACCAATGGAGGGAAAATAATTGACTGGGCGAACAGGGATATTACCTATGAAGGGAAAAGCATTGACTGGGCGAACAGGAATAATACCAATCAAGGGTAAATAATCGACTGGGCGAACAGGGATATTACCAATAAAGGACAAATAATTGACTGGGCGAACAGAGATATTACCAATGAAGGGAAATTAACTGACAGGGCAAATAGGGAATTACGAATCAAGGGCAAATAATTGACTGGGCGAACAGGGAAAAGGACAAATAATTGACTGGGCGAACAGAGATATTGCCAATGAAGGGAAATTAACTGACAGGGCAAATAGGGAATTACGAATCAAGGGCAAATAATTGACTGGGCGAACAGGGAAAAGGACAAATAATTGACTGGGCGAACAGAGATATTACCAATTAAGGGAAATTAACTGACAGGGCAAATAGGGAATTACGAATCAAGGGCAAATAATTGACTGGGCGAACAGGAATATTACCAATGAAGGGCAAATAATTGACTGGGCGAACAGGGATATTACCAATAAAGGGCAAATAACTGACAGGGCAAATAGGGAATTACGAATCAAGGGCAAATAATTGACTGGACAAATAGGGAATTACCAATGAGGGGCAAACAATTGTCTGAATGAACAGGGATATTACCAATGGAGGGCAAATAATTGACTGGGCGGACAGGGATATTACCAATCCAGGGCAAATAAATGACGGGGCGAACAGGAATATTATCAATGAAGGGCAAATAATTGACCGGGCGGACAGGGATATTAGGATATTACCAATAAAGGGCAAATAATTGACTGGGCGAACAGGGATATTACCAATGAGGAAATTACCAATGAAGGGCAAGTAATTGACTGGGCAAACAGGAATATTACCAATCAAGGGTAAATAATTGACTGGACAAATAGGGAATTACCAATGAAGGGCAAACAATTGTCTGAATGAACAGGGATATTACCAATGAAGGGCAAATAATTGACTGGGCGAACAGAGATATTACCAATGAAGGGTGAACAGGGATATTACCAATGCAGGAACAGGAATATTACCAATCAAGGGGAAATAATTGACTGGGCGAACAGGAATATTACCAATCAAGGGTAAATAATCCACTGGGCGAACAGGGATATTACCAATAAAGGACAAATAATTGACCGGGCGGACAGGGATATTACCAATGAAAGGCAAATAATTGACCGGGTGGACAGGGATATTACCAATGAAGGACAAATAATTGACTGGGCGAACAGGGATATTACCAATGAAAGACAAATCATTGACCGGGCGGACAGGGATATTACCAATGCAGGGCAAATAAATGACGGGGCGAACATGAATATTATCAATGAAGGGCAAATAATTGACTAGGCGAACAGGAATATTACCAATCAAGGGAAAATAATCGACTGGGCGAACAGGGATATTACCAATGAAGGGAAAATAATTGACCGGGCGGACAGGGATATTACCAATGAAAGACAAATAATTGACCGGGCGGACAGGGATATTACCAATCCAGGGCAAATAAATGACGGGGCGAACAGGAATATTATCAATAAAGGGCAAATAATTGACTGGGCGAACAGGAATATTACCAATCAAGGGTAAATAATCGACTGGGCGAACAGGGATATTACCATTAAAGGACAAATAATTGACCGGGCGGACAGGGATATTACCAATGAAGGGCAAATAATTGACTGGGCGAACAGGGATATTACCAATGAAGGACAAATAATTGACTGGGCGAACAGGGATATTACCAATGAAGGGAAAATAATTGACTGGGCGAACAGGAATATTACCAATAAAGGGCAAATAATTGACTGGGCGAACAGGGATATTACCAATGAAGGACAAATAATTGACTGGGCGAACAGGGATATTACCAATGAAGGGAAAATAATTGACTGGGCGAACAGGAATATTACCAATGAAGGGCAAATAATTGACTGGGCGAACAGGGATATTACCAATGAAGGACAAATAATTGACTGGGCGAACAGGGATATTACCAATGAAGGGAAAATAATTGACTGGGCGAACAGGGATATTACCAATGAAGGGCAAATAATTGACTTGGTGAACAGGGATATTATCAATGAAGGGCGAACAGTTGACTTAGCGAACAGGGAAATTACCAATGAAGGGCAAGTAATTGACTGGGCGAACAGGGATATTACCAATGAAGGGCAAATAATTGACTGGGCGAACAGAGATATTACCAATCAAGGGCAAATAATTGACTGGGCAAATAGGGAATTACCAATGAAGGGCAAAAAATTGTCTGGATGAACAGGGATATTACCAATGAAGGGCAAATAATTGACTGGGCGAACAGGAATATTACCAATCCAGGGCAAATAAATGACGGGGCGAACAGGAATATTATCAATGAAGGGCAAATAATTGACTGGGCGAACAGGAATATTACCAATCAAGGGTAAATAATCGACTGGGCGAACAGGGATATTACCAATAAAGGACAAATAATTGACTGGGCGGACAGGGATATTACCAATGAAGGGAAAATAATTGACTGGGCGAACAGGGATATTACCAATGAAGGGCAAATAATTGACTTGGTGAACAGGGATATTATCAATGAAGGGCGAACAGTTGACTTAGCGAACAGGGAAATTACCAATGAAGGGCAAGTAATTGACTGGGCGAACAGGGATATTACCAATGAAGGGCAAATAATTGACTGGGCGAACAGAGATATTACCAATCAAGGGCAAATAATTGACTGGGCAAATAGGGAATTACCAATGAAGGGCAAAAAATTGTCTGGATGAACAGGGATATTACCAATGAAGGGCAAATAATTGACTGGGCGAACAGGAATATTACCAATCCAGGGCAAATAAATGACGGGGCGAACAGGAATATTATCAATGAAGGGCAAATAATTGACTGGGCGAACAGGAATATTACCAATCAAGGGTAAATAATCGACTGGGCGAACAGGGATATTACCAATAAAGGACAAATAATTGACTGGGCGGACAGGGATATTACCAATGAAGGGAAAATAATTGACTGGGCGAACAGGGATATTACCAATGAAGGGCAAATAATTGACTTGGTGAACAGGGATATTATCAATGAAGGGCGAACAGTTGACTTAGCGAACAGGGAAATTACCAATGAAGGGCAAGTAATTGACTGGGCGAACAGGGATATTACCAATGAAGGGCAAATAATTGACTGGGCGAACAGAGATATTACCAATCAAGGGCAAATAATTGACTGGGCAAATAGGGAATTACCAATGAAGGGCAAAAAATTGTCTGGATGAACAGGGATATTACCAATGAAGGGCAAATAATTGACTGGGCGAACAGGAATATTACCAATCCAGGGCAAATAAATGACGGGGCGAACAGGAATATTATCAATGAAGGGCAAATAATTGACTGGGCGAACAGGAATATTACCAATCAAGGGTAAATAATCGACTGGGCGAACAGGGATATTACCAATAAAGGACAAATAATTGACTGGGCGGACAGGGATATTACCAATGAAGGGAAAATAATTGACTGGGCGAACAGGGATATTACCAATGAAGGGCAAATAATTGACTTGGTGAACAGGGATATTATCAATGAAGGGCGAACAGTTGACTTAGCGAACAGGGAAATTACCAATGAAGGGCAAGTAATTGACTGGGCGAACAGGGATATTACCAATGAAGGGCAAATAATTGACTGGGCGAACAGAGATATTACCAATCAAGGGCAAATAATTGACTGGGCAAATAGGGAATTACCAATGAAGGGCAAAAAATTGTCTGGATGAACAGGGATATTACCAATGAAGGGCAAATAATTGACTGGGCGAACAGGAATATTACCAATCCAGGGCAAATAAATGACGGGGCGAACAGGAATATTATCAATGAAGGGCAAATAATTGACTGGGCGAACAGGAATATTACCAATCAAGGGTAAATAATCGACTGGGCGAACAGGGATATTACCAATAAAGGACAAATAATTGACTGGGCGGACAGGGATATTACCAATGAAGGGAAAATAATTGACTGGGCGAACAGGGATATTACCAATGAAGGGCAAATAATTGACTTGGTGAACAGGGATATTATCAATGAAGGGCGAACAGTTGACTTAGCGAACAGGGAAATTACCAATGAAGGGCAAGTAATTGACTGGGCGAACAGGGATATTACCAATGAAGGGCAAATAATTGACTGGGCGAACAGAGATATTACCAATCAAGGGCAAATAATTGACTGGGCAAATAGGGAATTACCAATGAAGGGCAAAAAATTGTCTGGATGAACAGGGATATTACCAATGAAGGGCAAATAATTGACTGGGCGAACAGGAATATTACCAATCCAGGGCAAATAAATGACGGGGCGAACAGGAATATTATCAATGAAGGGCAAATAATTGACTGGGCGAACAGGAATATTACCAATCAAGGGTAAATAATCGACTGGGCGAACAGGGATATTACCAATAAAGGACAAATAATTGACTGGGCGGACAGGGATATTACCAATGAAGGGAAAATAATTGACTGGGCGAACAGGGATATTACCAATGAAGGGCAAATAATTGACTTGGTGAACAGGGATATTATCAATGAAGGGCGAACAGTTGACTTAGCGAACAGGGAAATTACCAATGAAGGGCAAGTAATTGACTGGGCGAACAGGGATATTACCAATGAAGGGCAAATAATTGACTGGGCGAACAGAGATATTACCAATCAAGGGCAAATAATTGACTGGGCAAATAGGGAATTACCAATGAAGGGCAAAAAATTGTCTGGATGAACAGGGATATTACCAATGAAGGGCAAATAATTGACTGGGCGAACAGGAATATTACCAATCCAGGGCAAATAAATGACGGGGCGAACAGGAATATTATCAATGAAGGGCAAATAATTGACTGGGCGAACAGGAATATTACCAATCAAGGGTAAATAATCGACTGGGCGAACAGGGATATTACCAATAAAGGACAAATAATTGACTGGGCGGACAGGGATATTACCAATGAAGGGAAAATAATTGACTGGGCGAACAGGGATATTACCAATGAAGGGCAAATAATTGACTTGGTGAACAGGGATATTATCAATGAAGGGCGAACAGTTGACTTAGCGAACAGGGAAATTACCAATGAAGGGCAAGTAATTGACTGGGCGAACAGGGATATTACCAATGAAGGGCAAATAATTGACTGGGCGAACAGAGATATTACCAATCAAGGGCAAATAATTGACTGGGCAAATAGGGAATTACCAATGAAGGGCAAAAAATTGTCTGGATGAACAGGGATATTACCAATGAAGGGCAAATAATTGACTGGGCGAACAGGAATATTACCAATCCAGGGCAAATAAATGACGGGGCGAACAGGAATATTATCAATGAAGGGCAAATAATTGACTGGGCGAACAGGAATATTACCAATCAAGGGTAAATAATCGACTGGGCGAACAGGGATATTACCAATAAAGGACAAATAATTGACTGGGCGGACAGGGATATTACCAATGAAGGGAAAATAATTGACTGGGCGAACAGGGATATTACCAATGAAGGGCAAATAATTGACTTGGTGAACAGGGATATTATCAATGAAGGGCGAACAGTTGACTTAGCGAACAGGGAAATTACCAATGAAGGGCAAGTAATTGACTGGGCGAACAGGGATATTACCAATGAAGGGCAAATAATTGACTGGGCGAACAGAGATATTACCAATCAAGGGCAAATAATTGACTGGGCAAATAGGGAATTACCAATGAAGGGCAAAAAATTGTCTGGATGAACAGGGATATTACCAATGAAGGGCAAATAATTGACTGGGCGAACAGGAATATTACCAATCCAGGGCAAATAAATGACGGGGCGAACAGGAATATTATCAATGAAGGGCAAATAATTGACTGGGCGAACAGGAATATTACCAATCAAGGGTAAATAATCGACTGGGCGAACAGGGATATTACCAATAAAGGACAAATAATTGACTGGGCGGACAGGGATATTACCAATGAAGGGAAAATAATTGACTGGGCGAACAGGGATATTACCAATGAAGGGCAAATAATTGACTGGGCGAACAGGGATATTACCAATGAAGGGCAAATAATTGACTGGGCGAACAGGGATATTACCAATGAAGGGCAAATAATTGACTGGGCGAACAGGGATATTACCAATGAAGGGCAAATAATTGACTTGGTGAACAGGGATATTATCAATGAAGGGCGAACAGTTGACTTAGCGAACAGGGAAATTACCAATGAAGGGCAAGTAATTGACTGGGCGAACAGGGATATTACCAATGAAGGGCAAATAATTGACTGGGCGAACAGAGATATTACCAATCAAGGGCAAATAATTGACTGGGCAAATAGGGAATTACCAATGAAGGGCAAAAAATTGTCTGGATGAACAGGGATATTACCAATGAAGGGCAAATAATTGACTGGGCGAACAGGAATATTACCAATCCAGGGCAAATAAATGACGGGGCGAACAGGAATATTATCAATGAAGGGCAAATAATTGACTGGGCGAACAGGAATATTACCAATCAAGGGTAAATAATCGACTGGGCGAACAGGGATATTACCAATAAAGGACAAATAATTGACTGGGCGGACAGGGATATTACCAATGAAGGGAAAATAATTGACTGGGCGAACAGGGATATTACCAATGAAGGGCAAATAATTGACTGGGCGAACAGGGATATTACCAATGAAGGGCAAATAATTGACTGGGCGAACAGGGATATTACCAATGAAGGGCAAATAATTGACTGGGCGAACAGGGATATTACCAATGAAGGGCAAATAATTGACTGGGCGAACAGGGATATTACCAATGAAGGGCAAATAATTGACTTGGTGAACAGGGATATTATCAATGAAGGGCGAACAGTTGACTTAGCGAACAGGGAAATTACCAATGAAGGGCAAGTAATTGACTGGGCGAACAGGGATATTACCAATGAAGGGCAAATAATTGACTGGGCGAACAGAGATATTACCAATCAAGGGCAAATAATTGACTGGGCAAATAGGGAATTACCAATGAAGGGCAAAAAATTGTCTGGATGAACAGGGATATTACCAATGAAGGGCAAATAATTGACTGGGCGAACAGGAATATTACCAATCCAGGGCAAATAAATGACGGGGCGAACAGAAATATTATCAATGAAGGGCAAATAATTGACTGGGCGAACAGGAATACTACCAATGAAAGGCAAATAATTTACTGGGCGAACAGGAATATTACCAATGAAGGGCAAATAATTTACTGGGCAAACAGAGATATTATCAATGAAGGGAAAACAATTGACGGGACGAACAGGAATATTATCAATGAATGGCAAATAATTGACTGGGCAAACAGAGATATTACCAATGAAGGGAAAACAAATGACGGGACGAACAGGAATATTATCAATGAATGGCAAATAATTTACTGGGCGAACAGAGATATTACCAATGAAGGGAAAACAATTGACGGGACGAACAGGAATATTATCAATGAATGGCAAATAATTGACTTGGCAAACAGAGATATTACCAATGAAGGGAAAACAAATGACGGGACGAACAGGAATATGATCAATGAATGGCAAATAATTGACTGGGCGAACAGAGATATTACCAATGAATGGCAAATAATTGATTAGGCGAAACTTTCCCGGTATACAATATGTAGTCATGACTTACCAGGCTTGACAGGCTTGGTATAAGAAAAAAAGGAAACGAAACAAAAATTCGGTGAAATAACTTTTATATACTAGGGCAAATTCCAAACTTATATATATTCTAATCCTGACATGAGAGAATACGTGATATAAGGATGTTTTTCGAACGCTTGCTTAGTGGGTATTTCGTTCAGTAAAGATGTTTTGTGTGAATATTTAAGGTTGTTTTTTTAGCTTTTTAAAAAGTATTTTAAGAAGCTTTGGAAAATATATATCAAATAAATGTTTCTTCAGGCGATTGAATTACTGGGTCAGTCTTTTATACATTACTCGGCAAGCTTTATCAGTTATAGCATCTGTTAATTCGAAGGTTCACCTTACCCTCTTGTCCATCAAAACAGGCACCAATACAGCTACGTATGAATATAGGTTCAGTTTACATGTATGATAATAATCAACTCATAAATATACCACACAATACATCCTGTGTCCGACTACCACCATCCATAAGATATATGAAGCTGTTAGTTAGTAAACGGCACCCAACTATAGAACAAGTTATGTATGTAGTTTATCTACTCTCAAGAAAAATATATTGGGTGTCGCGTATATAATTCAAACTTACTTATATATAACTTTGCGTTAACCATCCCAAACAGGTGTACTGAATGCTGTTTGTTTCCACTGAGAATTACCTGAGGCTCTACTGGGTTATATCTTTCTTCATTTCTCATGTCAGCAGTACTAACGATTTTCATTAATCACAAAAGTCTTTGTTAATTTATTGTATGGAATCATGAGGTATAACCATACGTTAGTGCTGTGTCTATATCAATAATATAACCCTTTACACACATAAGCAGATCTTGTCATATTGTTATCTAACCATTAACGATTTAACTCAGCATGTTTTGTTCGGATATCATTGTGTGTATTTGTATACTTTTTTTCTTCTTTTTCTAACAAGAAGTATAGAATCATTAAGGAGGATTTGTTTTAACATAAGAACTGGATTCTTGTTTTTGATGTGCTTTAATGAACTAATATGATTATGAGCCAGGTGTGTGCGCCGTGTGGTAGTAATGTCTTCGTGAAACAATCCTACTTACCTTCCCTTTTCCAGGAAGCTAGCCGCTGGAGTTTTTTTTATACAAATGCTCTAGAATCAAAGCAGTGGAATCTTACAGGCTAGTGATCGGTTTCGACGCCCTATTCGACATTACCTTGCTATAATATATACTGTAGCAAAATCTGCTTATTCAATACAAGTCTGCAAAAAAATGAACAAATCGGAAAGTAAAATTGGATACCTTTCATTGCACACCTTTTGCAATGAACAGAAAAAGATATTTCACAGTTTTATAAAGCTCACCTTTCTGCCAAACGTAAACTCTACAAAAATGGATGATTAACCGTTGTTCTATAAAATGAAATGTTACTTAGATTGAACAGTAAATACGTCTTCTATAATGGCATAACGATTAACTATCAGTATTTATTTGTTCAGATATCTGGACTTATTGACGAATATATAAATATTTATTGACGGAATGCCCGTTTCCCACAGAAAAGTCAGACAGGTAAACTATACGCAATACTCCTCATAAGATAGCGCTCTGGCCACATCTGATATTAATTGTCTACAGTAGTGGAATGCTGACTATTTGTATGAATAAACACAACTGTCGAAGTTAACAACAATACTACTAGTATTAAAGAGAATAACACTACTGTTGAATAGAACAACACAATACTGTTGATAAGAACAACACAATACTGTTGATGAGAATAACACTACTGTTGAATAGAACAACAATACTGTTGATAAGAACAACACTACTATTGAATAGAACAACACTGCGGTTGAATAGAACAACACAATACTGCTGATAAGAACAACACTACTATTGAATAGAACACCACTGCTGTTGAATAGAACAACACAATACTGCTGATAAAAACAAAACAATACTGTTGAATAGAACAACACTACTGTTGATAAGAACAACAATACTGTTGATGAGAACAACAATACTGTTGATGAGAACAACAATACTGTTGTTAAGAACAACAATATTGTTGAGTAAAACAACAATACTGTTGAAGTGAACAACAATACTGTTGATGAGAACAACACAATACTGTTGATAAGAACAACACTACTGTTGAATAGAACAACACTGCTGTTGAATAGGACAACACAATACTGCTGATAAGAACAAAACAATACTGTTGAATAGAACAACACTACTGTTGATAAGAACAACAATACTGTTGATGAGAACAACACAATACTGTTGATAAGAACAACACTGCTGTTGATGAGAATAACACTACTGTTGAATAGAACAACACAATACTGTTGAATAGAACAACACAATACTGTTGATAAGAACAACACTACTATTGAATAGAACAACACTGCTGTTGAATAGAACAACACAATACTGCTGATAAAAACAAAACAATACTGTTGAATAGAACAACACTACTGTTGATAAGAACAACAATACTGTTGATGAGAACAACAATACTGTTGATGAGAACAACACAATACTGTTGATAAGAACAACACTGCTGTTGACGAGAACAACAATACTGTTGATGAGAACAGCAATACTGTTGAATAGAACAACAATACTGTTGATGAGAACAACAGAATACTGTTGAATAGAACAAGACATTACTGTTGATAAGAACAACACAATACTGTTGATAAGAACAACAATACTGTTGAATAGAACAACACAATACTGTTGATGAGAACAACACTACTGTTGATGAGAACAACAATAATGTTGAATAGAACAACACAATACTGTTGATAAGAACAACACTACTGTTGATGAGAACAGCAATACTGTTGAATAGAACAACACAATACTGTTAATAAGAACAACACTACTGTTGATGAGAACAACAATAATGTTGATGAGAACAACAATACTGTTGATGAGAACAACACTACTGTTGCTGAGAACAACAATACTATTGAATAGAACAACAATACTGTTGAAGTGAACAACAATACTGTTGATGAGAACAACAATACTGTTGAATAGAACAACACAATACTGTTGATGAGAACAACACAATACTGTTGATGAGAGCAAAACTACTGTTGATAAGAACAACAATACTATTGATGGGAACAACAATACTGTTGAGTAAAACAACAATACTGTTGAAGTGCACAACAATACTGTTGATGAAAACAACAATACTGTTGATGAGAACAACAATCGTTGATGAGAACAACACAATAATGTTGATGAGAACAACAATCGTTGATGAGAACAACAATCGTTGATAAGAACAACAATACTGTTGAAGTTAACAACACTTCTGTTGAAGTGAACAACAATACTGTTGAAGTGAACAACACTTCTGTTGAAGAGAACAACAATACTGTTGAAGTGAACAACACTTCTGTTAAAGAGAACAACAATAGTGTTGATTAGAACAGCAATACTGTTGATGTTAACAACACTTCTGTTGAAGAGAACAACAATACTGTTGAAGTGAACAACACTTCTGTT